>NC_056734.1:540286558-540381558 GCF_019279795.1 Protopterus annectens
TTCTGATGTTATGATTATTGTATATATGATGCAGCTTAATTCCGTCTCAGGATATATACAACAAAATAAAGGACAGTTACTGCAAGTGGAGGATGAAGTAATACATAAGTTTTGGTGTGGGTGAGTGTGTGTGTGTGTGTGTGTGTGTGTGTGTGTGTGTGTGTGTGTGTGTGTGTGTGTGTGTGTGTGTGTGTGTGTGTGTGTGTGTGTGTGTGTGTGTGTGTGTGTGTGTGTGTGCATATCAGTAATTTGTAAATACTACTGGGACACATGTTAGCAACAGGTCTATATTACTTCATCAAAGTTTTATTTCCGTGAATACCAAATCATTGACCCCCTTTACATCTTACATCCATTCATCGAATGTTCACATCTGCAAACGTTTTTCATAGGAAAGGGAGTTACTTGCCCATCATTAGAAATGTGCCCATTCCCCCACTGTAGTGTGATCTTGGAGTTGGTATATGTAAGTATGGGGGGGTGTGGGGGGTGAAGCACCCCACCTTGGTGGGTTTGAAATAATGTAGTGTGTGTGACAGTCATTGTGGTGGACAAGTAATTCCCTTCCCCATGAAAACTGTTCACTGATGTGAGCATTTGATAAATGGATGACTGATGTAAAGGGGTCGATAATTAGGTATTCATAGAAATAAAACTTTGATGAAGTCATATAGGCCAGTTAGTAACTAGAGTCTTAAGCAATGTATACAATTCCAAAACTCCTGGCTATACTATATAGCCCAAGCTAACCACTTATTTTGAACTTCACTGTTCAGTTTATTTCTTTGAGGAAGAAGACAAGAGAAAACAAGGGCTCAGAGTCTTCTGCTTAATGTCTACATATTCATATATAAATGAAAGAGAAGAATGACACTAGATCTTGTTCATTGTTTTCATAAAATAATTAAAGAAGTTGGCCTGCTTCCTTATAGCATATAGATAACCTTTTTTTACATGTGAATGTTCAATGTCTGTGGTCTGTTCTTAAATGCAAAGCTGGAGCAGAAGGTTCATTGTCAAGTAAAATTCATAATTATCCACTGACTGAAAAGGACACAGAGTTTATAGTCTCATGACTGCAAGCAAACACGTTTAGGAGGTATTTAGTATTACCAGCATAGTCAGTTAAGAACAGAGGGACAATGCTAAGCAAGTTACCATGGGGAACATAAGATGCTTTACAAAATATACACTTAAAAGTCATTGCCACTCTTTTCAAGCTCATAACAGTGCCTACCTCCCAATTCAAACAGAGCCATACATAATAACCCTGCTGTAAATTTGTGTCTACCTATCCAGTCATTAGATCTGATGATGCGTTTGATAAAAGAAGAGTACAATGGTATGATGACTTCCTAGGATCTTGAAAAAGTTCCCTTGGAAATTAACTGGGACAGCTTGAATGATTTTGTGACTATAGTGGAAACAAGATAATCAAATCAGCAAAGGTTGCCCACATAAGTACCCAGATCTCTAAAGAGTTTGTGTCTGTCTGAAGAGGAGTATCATTTATAATGTGTGAGGTGGGGACAGTTTTTTTTGTTTCCAAATGATGGCACAACACACATTTTTGTATTTTGCTTGAGAGTGTTTTTGGTGGTCCATGTATGTGCATATCCCAGCCCTTGATAGATTTATTTATTATCAGTGAATGAATAGATAATAGCACTCAGCTTACACTCATCATCAAACTTGATCAACCCACTCTTCTGGAATATTGTCTTGGACGTCTCCAAAATAAATGCCAAAGAGGAGAGGTCCCAGCACTGAATTCTGTGTCACCCATCTAGTTACAATTTTACTTTCATAAAGGGCACCAACAACCTTCACAATCTGGGAAATATTGGATAGCAAATTTGCAATCCAATGTACAATGTACATTGTTTACACTAAGAGTATCTGTTTCTTTTTCAATAATAGCATGGAGACTGGTGTTAGAAGCTTTGGTTAAGTCAAGATAAGTAGCATGTATAAAATGACTGCTGTCCACAAACTTTATAACCTTTTCAAAGAAGCTTACTAGGTTCAGGAGACAGCACATGCCCGTCACAAAAGTTGTCTGTGTCTACATTAATCAGTCCTAATATGACATGTTGCATGGTTTTGCATACAGGGCTGGTGAGGCTGATGGGCATATAATTATCTGGGTCTATAGAAGGCCCCTCTTTTTCTCCAGCCATTAGGCAAAACTTTGTGGATGAGCTAAATTTAACAATTTAAGTAGAGATGCTCAAATAGTGCATATTTGCCACTAATGGCAGTGCAGTCTGGTACATTGTCTGATCCCATGAAAGTATTGCATTTAGCCCTTGACAGGAATTCTAAGACTTGTTCCAAAGTGATTTTATGGTGAATTAATTTTCAGGGACAGTGAGGGCAGCAATATGGGTAGGTGAGACAGTGTTAGCACTAAATTGGTATACTAAGATATTGGCTACATCCTTGGGATTGGAAATGTGTGATGTTATTATGGATGAGCTTGGGGCATTGTAAGATACTATATCTACATTTTCTGACCTAACAAAAGAAAGATGTGTAGTTCAGTTTGGTTATCTGTAGCAACTTTAAGCTTGTATTCTACTTTACATTTTTGTGTGATTGCGAGGTATCAGGATGAGGATTACATACAACTTCTTATTATTTTCCTTCTTTTGCTATGCAGTTTATTAATATCAGATACCACCAAAGAGGGTTATTCCTAAATTTACCATTATATTTAGAGTGGATAGGACCAACTTATATATGCTGCTTTTAGGAACTGGTAAAAGTTGGAGTTCTGCATTGCATGGCATGTATAGCTCCTGTTTTTTGCTGCCGGTACACATCTGCTAGAATGAAAACAGTTGTCATAAATGGAAATGAGCTATATAGTGTTGATAGTTCAGTCTGCCTGTAAACATATAAGACCAAATTCAGAAAGGTTACTATGAGATGTACACAATCTATACACCTTGCAGTAACCTTTCCATATTCAGTGACAGCTCTATCGCAGTGCTTTTGCATGTTGCATAACAATATGCAGCATAGTGGTGGGCTGTCACTTTGGCTGTACTAAATGCCAATAAGGCATTCTGGGGGAGGGACATATGCTAATTAGCCATGTGCTGTCCCTCAGAACTGCCTGCTGTAGTATTTATGCAGAAAAGCAATTCAGAGAATCAGTCAGCTATGTAACATACACTGCTGGCCGCTCATGTGTACCTATCACCATAGAGGTAAGTGCTGGTGAGCTTACCAGTCAGGTAGTGTTGGGGTTGTGTGAGTGTGCATATGTGAGGGGCTGCATGTGTGAGTGTGCATCTACTCAGAAGGTCGCAATAGGTGGGAAATTAGTGAGGTGGCAGGTGTGTGTGTGTGTGTGTGTGTGTGTGTGTGTGTGTGTGTGTGTGTATATATATATATATATATATATATATTTTATATATATATATATATATATATATATATATATATATATATATATATATATATATATATATATATATATATATATATATATATATATATATATATATATATATATATATATATATATATATATATATATATATATATATATATATGAATTAATGTGTGTGTGTTTATAGAATGAATGTGTGTGTGTGTGTGTGTGTGTGTGTGTGTGTGTGTGTGTGTGTGTGTGTGTGGGTGTTTGTGTTGGGTGAACGTGAACTGTCATACTTCCACGCTCCCCTCGACTAACAAACAAATCCTGCAATATTGGGACAGGGTAGAACACTACCTACTGGGGATAAACTATCATCCTGTGCCTTAACAGCATTTGCATGTAACATAGGTCAGTGGGGAGCACTATTCACCAGGGATAACTTTAGATAATTGTGCCTTAATGGCACATAACAAGGACATGGGTCAGTGGGAAAACATTAGACACCAGGGAGAAGTCTTTCACATCATGCTTTAATGACCCATAGGGCTAAAGGGAGCACTAGCCACGAGGGAGAACTCACTAAAAATCATGACTTAATGGCCTACACAGAACATTAGACACTGGAGATATACTCATGCCTTACAGGCACTTAATTAAAGAAAAAGACAATGGGGGTTGGGAGGATCACTAGACAAAAGGGATTCACTATATAATGAGCCATAAGGACACTCAATAAGACTCAAACCCTGTACCCTCACAGCAAGAATATTAGTCCTCTACACCATCACTAGGCCCCAGGGGAAACACTGAAATATTAAACAAGTGTTTTTAAAAAAGAAACTGTCTAACATGAATGGGAAGGGAAACAGATTCAAACTCTACATCCTTTACAAAGACGACAGAATAATTAACACACTATGCTAATTAATATGCTAATGAAGTCATTTTTCTTATAGTATAAAAACTGTAAACCCCAAACACCTAGCATAATCCAAGGGACAATGAGGGAAGGCTTCACTAAAAAGCATGGAAGTACACTAGATGACACCAGAGAGATTATTTAAACTAGTACCTGGATTCACTTAAAATGTTAATAGAGCAGTAGCTCAAGCATCACTATTTGCTTTATGCAACCCTAACGGGAATGTAATTCTAATGACTGGCATTATTAACTGACTAAGGACATGTGATTTACAAGGGAAGGGAAAAAGTAATGAAAAGAGAGATCAGAGACATTCTATTAACTTAGGGACAGGTATGGGGTATATGATGTGTGTGTGTTTGTATGGATATGTGTGTGTGTGTGTTTGTATGGATATGTGTGGGTGTGTATTTGCATGGATGTGTGATGTATCTGTATGTTTGTCTGCATGTGTGATCTGTGTGTGTTGTATGTGTGCATGTACATAGCAGAGTTCTCAGAGGTGCTTCTGCACCACAGTGCATTGACTACCAGTGTTAGCAACCATAAGGATGTGCTAATCTGCACCTGTGGTACTTAACAGCAATTCAGAGGCACACAAATTAACCAATAATTAAGTATTTTCACATTGCAGCTAATGTGTCTCTGAATTGCAAATAGCATCATGGAAATAGAGCCTTTTTACTCCAGCCCTTAACATGAGCTCTGGGATTCTTTCTAAATCTCTGGGATAGATACGCTAAGTTCTCAAAATCCAATTATCCTAGCCAAACCAAAATAGGATGGCTTACTTACACATTTTGCTTTATAGAAGAACATAACTGAGAACATCAATTGTGTGTAACCATATTATGTTGTAAATAACTCCCAGTATAATTTAGTGGTTAAGGCAGTAAGCAGCAAATAAGCTTATCCTGTACTTCAAGGGTTTGATACCTTCAGTATTCACCTACATACTATGGAGTTCAAAACAGATCATTTAACAGGACCAAAACTCATTTGTTTCACTTGAAAACAGCCTTATGGGCATTTTCCAGTCAATAATGCATGCAAAATGTACCTTTCTTTATTTGCATTGCGAATTTATAAGCAAACACTTGCAGGTATAAAATTAAATTAAATTAAAAAGATCATTATCTCCTTTCGGCTTATCCCAGTTAGGGGTCGCAACAGCAGAACAACAGTCTGCAGAATGATTGGCAGTGGAGTTTTACAGTGCCGATTTGTCAGCCTGGCACCCAACCTTCCACAGAAGGCACACACTCACACCTAGGGCCAATTGTGAGTGTCCAATCCACCTATAGCATGTCTTTGGGATGTGGGAGGAAACCAGAAAACCTGGAGGAAACCCGTGAGACCACAAGGAGGACATGCAGTCTCCGCACAGAAGGCACTCCAGCCTAGAATTGAACTGGAGAACCTCTTGCTATGAGGTGGCAACGCTAACAGCTGCACCACTGCGGCCGCCCTTAAATTAAAAAGGTAACGATCTTTAAAAGAGACTAAAGCCATGGAATGATCAAGACAAGTTTTCACATGAAGAGTGTTCTTGCTTAAAAGGAAAATACTAGTGCATTACTACTAACTGGGTTAAGTGTACTACGCTTTCATTTTCAAGGAAGGGGTAGGTATTGATCTTTCACCTAAGGTGACTTCAAGTCATGACACCCCAGCCTCTAGATCAGTAGTAAAAAAATCATATAGTCGGTCCCAAAGGCTATATGGTAGCTTTTAGTTCAACAAAATTAATACAATTTAAATAAAAAAGCGAGAAAGAACTGAAGATACATGAACACTAAACCCTGTCTGAAAAGATGTTCTAGAAAGGAACTCATTCCAATGGCTGATTAGTTAATGAGTAGTCAATGAAATCATTGTTATCAAGTTATGTAAAAGACACATCAGACAGAGTAATATGATGTTACAGCATTAGGCAATTAATTTTTGTTTTGAATTTCTTTTCTGCATACTTTGTTACTAGAATGAAATATTTGTAAATCACAATAGCAAATTAGACAAAATTAGTAAAAATCAAAAATGTAAAGGAAATATACTACTAAAACAAATGATAAGGAATTACTGATTGCGGCAAATACTATATAAAGTCTGAAGGAACTACCACTGATTGCTGACTGCAATAAATATAAAGTAATTCAAGTAAACATCATAAACTATAATAACTTCAAGATGTATTCCACTAACAAAGAAGGTGGTGCAGTAGGTAGCATTGCAGCATCACGGCAAGAGGTTCACCAGTTCGGTTCTTGGCTGGGGTGCTTTCATGTGGCATGTGCATGCCCTCCCTGTGTCGATGTGGTTTTCTGTGGGTGATCTGGTTTCCTTCCAAATCATATGGTAGATCAGTAGGCAAGTTCTAAATTGCCAGAAGTGTGAGTGTGTGCATTTATTATACAGAAGAAAGGCTCAGCAATCTATTTCCATTTCACCCCCCTTGCATAGAAAACTCTTTGAGTGGCAGGGCCTGTTCACATGTTAACTATAGCAGCCAGCTTTATTGGATGGATGGAACTTATAATAGGACATACAGATCATATATAACCTGCATGCCCAGAACAATTTATGTGAGAATTACCAACCCCTTTTCTGCCATTTTTAGGATGATAGCCTATGAAATAAGAGGTACAAGTCAAAGAATAGAAAGTCATCACTAACAGCAATTTAAACCATAGTTATAAATAAAACTGTCTTATTGTTTCAGAATCACCAAATATTATAAGGTGATGTAGTATGTTTGTTTGTCTTTCGGCTTTTTCCCGGTAAGGGGTCGCTGCAGCGGAACTCTGGTCCACTAAAGATTGGCAGTAGATTTTTACGAAACGCCGAGGTGCCAGCTCGACGCCCAACCTTCAACGAAGGCACGCCCATTTACACACGCATGTCTTTCGAACGCTGCCCAACTGCGGGGAGGACATGCATACCACCGCGGAATTATAAGGTGACGTAGTATATATAATGATAATGAGATGCATGTGTAGTAACCTGATCATCTTTCAAACTATTCTCTTAAAAATCTTAAAACACTGCTTAATTTTTTTGTCCATGCCTGAATGAGAACATCAACAAAAGTACACTGATGGAATGAACTGTTAAAACCAATTTACTGATTATGTAAATATTATGTTTTCTAACATCTTACTTAACAACAAAAAAGTGACTTCATGTCTTGCTGCTTCTGGCTTTGATAATGACTGTGAAGTGTCAGTGGATCAGCCTATTATCTATATGAAATGCATGAAATGGTAAGAAGATGAGAGGAAGACATTCCATTGAAGTAAACACTCACTTAAAATTTAATATTCTGTTTTTAATCTAAAATGTTGCTAGTAATTATTTATTTAACCATTTGTAGACAGATCAGTAAACCACTAAAACTAATTAGATACCTTTAAGAATGGCCAGGGAGAGTACAGTGAAGTAGTCTGAAGCCTGCAATAAGGAAGGAACAAAAACAGAAATGCAACACAAAATGATTGTATTGGTGGGCACAGTGACATGGTAACAGCATCCTATTATGTACCAAACAAGATAAATATATATATATATATATATATATATATATATATATATATATATATATATATATATATATGTGTGTGTGTGTGTACATATAAAATGAAACAATGGGAAGAAAAGCAAATACTGTATACCAAAAGGTATGACACTGAAAACAAAAGATGCAAGCGCATTACGGCAACAGTAAAACACACACACAAAACACACACATGCGCGCAGCTTTTTCTGATACAGGATATGTGGGTTTTGCAGGGTCAGAAAAGGAACGAAGCCACAGTAGATTAAAACAGATTTGAGCTGGAAACACATAATGAAAATGTCTAACAATACTAAGCAATGAGTCAAACTCAAGATGTATACCGCGTATCTAGGCATAATCTCTTTTGCTTAATACAGCTTCTGTATCACTAATTACTAAAGTGCCACTGGGACTCATGCAGGCTCAATGGACCTCAGCTGACATCAGGAGACATTAATTTAAGGCTAAACAACAGCTGATCTCCTCCAGGCAAAGATATACTCAGAAGTTTCAGTGCTAAATATTACTACAGGACAAAACTGTAAGATTTACTAAATGTCAAAGCAGCAGCATTTTCTAAAACACATCTGTAATTACTATTCTAACCTTCATTTGTTTTTATTCTAAGCAAATCTTTCATTTCATTCCTTGTGTTAGACTGATTAATTTATCTAATTTATCTCTATCTCTGCAAAAGGTTGTCACTGTATCGGGTAGCTTCTCTTTATTTATTTATTTATTTATTTACATTTGTTGACCGGGAAAGTCCAACTGGACGCAGGTCCTTTTTTAGTAGAGGCCCGGGGAGAAACGCTCCACAAGTAAAATTATTACAAACATAGTTGCAGATGAAGAGCATAGTAGACACCTAGAATCTGTGCCATCTAAAATGACATGTATTCTACGAAGTAAATAGCAGTTATTAACATTGTTACAGTAAGAAATTACTGCAGTATAATAAATAGATAGGCATACAAGCATCAGAGTTTGCTGTAATAAAGGTAGTTAGTGAGGTGGGAGAGAGGTTGAGGGTAGATGGAGTGGGAGAGGTTAGAGAGGAGAGTGACAAGGGCATATCTCTTGCATGAAAATAATGTAAGCAGGAGGTGTAAAATATGATGCTGTAACTATTTATTGTCTGGTTTGTCAGTTACTATCAAAATGTTGTGTCAAACTGCCTAATGAACTGGGCCGTGGCTGAAAAGGGGTATTCTGTGCAGCCTACTTACCCTATTAATATGTATGAATAAATAAACAAATACATAAATAAATAGTCAATTCATTGCTATGAACACAGCTTCTTTTTACTACACAAAGTTAATAATACTGAGCTGGATACATATGTATGTGAACATGGAGACACTAGCAATATATAACAGTGACTTTTTGTTTATGAATTTATTTTATTCATTTACTAACAATGTTGTTGTTGTTGTTGTGACTTTCGGCTTTTCCCGGTTAGGGGTCACCACAGCAGAACTCCGGTCCGCTAATGATTGGCAGTAGATTTTTTACGTGCCGAGTTGCCAGCCCTGACGCACAACCTTCAATGAAGGTACGCCCATTCACGCATGTCTCCACACAGAAGACGCTTTAGCTGAGAATCGAACAGGACAACTTCTTACTGTGAGGCGACAACACTACCGCAGCACCACCACCGCAGTTCCCATTTACTAACAATGTAATGTGAGTAATTACAAGTGCCTGTTTTCATAAGCAACTCATACTAAAATTGCAAAGTCATCTCTAAAGAAAAGCAACTATGCCTTTTGAGTCTTAACTGGGTAACAGTAAACAAATAAAATATGACAGGTGCCCCAAAATTAAGCATATTCATTCTCTGTACAAAATCAGGGGTATTGTAGCAGTTTCAGTTTTGTCTTGCCTTTTAGCTTTGCTGATGACATAACAGCATTATTTATAAAATAAAATCCACTTGGCTTCATGTGGTACAACCACAGTTATAGTATTTTGTCACATGGACTAGACTGCTGTCACTACTAAAGAAGTATATGTATTATTTGATTTATTATATCAATAGGTTTATTAAAGAATTAAAAAAAATTATTATGAAGCAGGCAACAGCAACAGAACTGCACTGTGCAGTTATCACATGAAAACTTTTCTAGATAAAATTTGATGCTTGGAAGCACCTGCTACTGATAGTTGGTGATCCTAAAGAAGCAGGCAGTCACCAATGCCAAAGTACAGTTGCATAAGGTGCTTACCATAACATTTTATCTTTAAGGAGAGGTCACTGTAATAGTAAAAAACATAACCTTTGTGTCTACCCACTTTTTGTTGCCTTTTGGTCCAGCTAGACTTTCATAAGGTTTCCCATCCCTCTGAGGACCAGCTCTGGTCTCACACGTATCTAGGAAAGTACCTCCAACTTTATATATCCATCACTGTCGCGCACTTTCTTCTGTTCTTCAAATCATGTAAAGCTCTCACAGAAAGTGTTTTGTAGTGTAGAAATATCAGTATTCAGTGAAGCTAAATTACCATTACAGATCTGAAAAAGAATTGGTAAATATTTCTGAATAAATGTTATAATCAATTTATATACATATTCCTTGGGGTAAATGAGAGCATCTTTATTTTGATAGTAACCTCTCTTCGAAGATTAGTTGTAAATGCAATTATCGTATACAATTATGCTATCTTAGTAGACAAGGGCTACTGTAACAGTAAATCATAACACATGGGTAGATTCTCAAGCAGTACACTCTCACCCTGGCAGCTATTATTATTAATATTATTACTATTATTATTATTATTATAATTTAAAAGCCTAACCCCTCCTTTCTTTTGGTGGTTGATGTTCACATTCACAGATGCAAGGGAGCTACAATGCCATCCCTGTGGGCATGCACATTCCCATAACTGCCTTATGGATGCTACCTTAACAACATGGCTTGGCAAAGCCAAAAGTATTTCTCAGTTCATTGCTGCATACCATCATGTACCTTTCCGTCCACCAGTTAATGGTAGTGTAGCACATCAGACCTCTTCCCTGACCACAGAATTAGTCAGCTGACATTGGCTGCTCAAACCCATCCTACCTGATCCCAACTTCTTCAGCATTCAGACTTCCAGTTGATCTGTGGTCATCCAGGTCATAGTCAGGGCTTCATCTTTTTGCATCTCTGAACTGTGCTCAGCCTGAATTTGGCTTTTGCGGTTTAAGCATCACAGACTGAACAGTGGAGGCAGGAATGAGTGACTCATTCTTGTTTATCTTCAACTGAAGGGTGGTCTAAGAGAATCCTTCTTTAGAGTGACCCCTAAAGGTGACTGCAGTCAGCTTCTGACGTGGGTCTACTCTTGCAGCAGCACACAACAGGAATCCAATCAGTATGGCATGAGAACTAATGTCCATGTTGACACACAATCATAGAAAAAGAGGTGTAGAGCAAATAAATAAATAAATCGTCTTACAAAAGATCCTACTTTAGTGAAATCATATCGAAGACAAAGACATGGACCTGGGGTGGTAGTAGTGACGGTCTGGACCATCAAATCAGATTGAAAAAACTGTATCCAACACCAACAGGATACTCAAATCCATACAAGGGGAACAGACTCTAGGGAAAGGGAGGGCATTCTTTCTCTATACAGAGGGGATTAGTCAGGCATCATCTGGAGTATTGCACACAGTTCTAAATACCGCACAAAGAACATAGCATTGTGGAAACAGTGCTGAGGAGGAACAAGAAGGGAGAACATAAGACATATATTCTATAGGGTTACTATTACATGAACAAACTTTTCAAAATTCGAATGTCATATGGTCAACACCATATGATCGAACTTTGAAAAGTTTGAAGGTTAAATGTAACAGTGCCGTACAGTGCAAAATGGGAGAATTTCCCTTTTCTGCACTGAAGTGAGATCTCAGAGTTGGTATATTTAAGTGGGGGGGTGTAGGGGTGCATGGAGACTTGCCCCCCTGCTCGGAGCATTAAGGTAAGTTTTTTTTTTGATGTTTTATTATATATTCAAAGTTTTGAAACTTTGAATATATAATATAGACCCCATTCTATACCCTGGAGAGTAGGAGACATGGTAGGCATGAGCTGAGTCCATATTATCATGAAAGAGGGCTGAGGGGTAGAAAACATGTAGAAGAAAGACAGTTGTACGGAAAGAAAGCATCAGCTGTAAACAATGTGAACAAACTACAGTTGGGATATCAGGAAGTTTTCCTTTGCAGCGAGTGTTGCTGATGCATGAAATGGGATGCCAGAGCAGGTGGCAAACAGCTCAACTGATGCCTTCAAAAAGGCTTGAAAAAAATGGAGGATAGGAAGAGAAACAAGGGTAGGTGGAGCAACTGCAGTGTGGTAGCTGCAAATTAAAGACAGATTAAGATAAAAACCATTGTCTACTGTAATATACATATATCTGTACACTGTCCTCCAGATATAGTCTTACCACATGCATGTTCAGAGAAAAAATATTTCCTAGTTTCAACTACTAATGCCTCTCACTATGCATGCTGGAATCCTTCAAGATGTACTTATGCCTACTCACACTGACAAATCACTTTTAGATTATCTGACATTCATACGAAGATACCTTTCCATTTTTTGTCAGTATCCCACTGGCTTTATGATATGTTTCTATGATTAGTTGTTAAACAGATGCACTGTCTTGCATTTCTTTTACAATGAATCTAACTTGCCAGAAATATGAGAATTCCTCTAAGGTTGCAGACTCTAATTTAATCTATTAAATAAATAAGTAAATAAATAATCACCTCCTATCCAGCATTCCAAAACTGTATCCTGCATCATTTCAAAATCCTAGTGTTTGAGATTTCCGGTATGGTGGCATTGGTGTGAGTAGCCAAAAATAGATATCCATGAGGAGAACCAATAAAAACAGCAAAAATCCAGTGAACTGTTAATATATATATATAAACTGCCTATGAGCACAAGGAAAGCAATATAACTTAGGAAATGGCAGAAAAAGGGAAAAGTCAGTTAAATTATAAAAGGATCCTGATGGCAGCAAAGATCAATGGTGCAAAAACCAAGAGAAGGTGGCAATAGTGCAGGAAAATCTACCAGACACACTTGAAAAAAATAGATTGACCAAATAAAGTAGCTCCTTGATGATATTTCGTCTAATAATAGAAAAATGAAAGAACTGGAGGAAGTATTATTGAAGCATTCAGATGAAATAACTAAAATGAGCTCAGCAGAGGGAGATGTAAATGAAACACTGACTAAAGCAAGAAATCATGGTCCAAGAAATAAATTAATAACTAATAGAATTGGAGGGCAGATAAAGACAAGAAAACTTTAGGTTTTCAGCATCTCTTGAAAAAGTGGAGTGTAAAGACTCCAAAGAATTTATGACCAGTTGTTTTAGTGTACGGACTGATATCCCTCAAACTGATTTAAAAAAATGGATAGAGCTCACAGATTGAATATTCCAAGTGGCAGAAGCAGGAACCAACTGAGACCAATACTAGTTAAGTTTCAGTCCTACCAATTGAAATAAATATTGTCAATTTTTTGGAAAAAGGGAGCAACATTAAAAGTCAACGAAACTTCAGTGTAGTTGATACTGAAATGATTAAATGATTTTTCCTTTCAAATTAGGAAGACGAGAAATGCCTTCATCCCGGCTATAAAAATATGTCGAGAATTTAAGCTGCACTTTAAGATACTGCATCCAACCACACTAAATGTAATTTATCCTCTGGGTCCAAACATATATATATATATATATATATATATATATATATATATATATATATATATATATATATATATATATCCCCAAAAGTAAGTAAAAGGCCTGAAGGCCTGACAAGATGGATGAAGGAGACCAGTAGTACACAAGAAAGAGAAGGAACCAGGAAACTAGTAGAATAAGAATGGAAAAATTACCAGGAGCACCACAATGCCAAACATACCACTGAAGCCGTTTCCAATGTTCCAGCAGACAATGCAAGAAAAAACAAAGAAAATCAAAGAACACTCTAAAACAGTTTGAAATCTTGAACAACTGAAATAATTCAACAAAGCCACATTGTATAACTGATACCATTTGAAAGGAAGCCAGAAATAAGCTAATGCCTGATAGTACAAAACAATGGGACTTTGTAGCTCATACAAGCTATGGACTCTTATGACTCTCATCATGATATTCAAATATGGGCACTGAAGGTAAAACTTGAAGTATTTCATGTTAGTATTCAAAAAATCGTTCATGGTTAAAATGCTTTAGTGGCAAGCTAGTACATTGTTGGGGGGGGGGGTGAAGTGAAGCCATTAACTGGGAAAAAAATAATAGAAATTATGAAAGGCATGGGTGCTGGAACCACAGGGTGAGGGTGGGTTAACCCCCCCACACTCACATTCAACAGCTGCCTAATGTGCCCCAAAAAAATATACAGAAACATTTTCATTTGTGTTTCTAAAACAATAAGAACCAAAATCAACAGTCCAACCAAAAAACTAAAATCAGGGATAGACTGAAACGTTTATTGTAAAGCAAAACAAATAACGTAGTACACAAAAGATTCCAGTAAGCGTTTTCATTTGGCTTCTGCCAAACTTTTTCCAACTGATAAAATACATCACTTCCTGTGGATTAAATAGACAAACAACTAACATAATTAATGAATTAAAAAATTGGTAAAATTCAAATGTTTAAAGAAACAGCACCAGATTGTCATGACAAAATACCCATTCGACCCTAATTCACATGTAAAAAGCAGGTATAAAACAAATGTAGAAAAATCAAATATCAAATATCAAAGAAAAACAAAAACAACATAAAATCTTGAAAGAATGGAGACTGTAAACTTGTGTAATATATAAGATGTTTCTACAAGCAATATTAATAATTATAAAATTAATCGAGCATATACAAGTAATAACAATAAGATGTTAACTTTATGACACTGTGTATATTATCATATAACGATAAAATTCACATTATAAAAGGCGAACAATATATATGCATGTGGGAGAATAAATAAATGTAAATAAGTATACTGAATAGGAAAATACCTGTAATCCTTGTCCGTATATAGGTGAGCATGTAGTGTAATTATAATAATAAATTATGTATATGTATATATATATATATATATATATATATATATATATAGAGAGAGAGAGAGAGAGAGAGGATCCCCGCAAGTATATAAGTAAACCAATTAAAAAATATATATACATATATAAAAACTGTAAAAATTACTAAAAAATATATATTAATATATAAATGTATAAATATATAAATAAATATGAAATCATATCGAAGACAAAGACATGGACCTGGGGTGGTAGTAGTGACGGTCTGGACCATCAAATCAGATTGAAAAAACTGTATCCAACACCAACAGGATACTCAAATCCATACAAGGGGAACAGACTCTAGGGAAAGGGAGGGCATTCTTTCTCTATACAGAGGGGATTAGTCAGGCATCATCTGGAGTATTGCACACAGTTCTAAATACCGCACAAAGAACATAGCATTGTGGAAACAGTGCTGAGGAGGAACAAGAAGGGAGAACATAAGACATATATTCTATAGGGTTACTATTACATGAACAAACTTTTCAAAATTCGAATGTCATATGGTCAACACCATATGATCGAACTTTGAAAAGTTTGAAGGTTAAATGTAACGGTGCCGTACAGTGCAGAATGGGAGAATTTCCCTTTTCTGCACTGAAGTGAGATCTGAGAGTTGGTATATCTAAGTGGGGGGGGGTGTAGGGGTGCATGGAGACCTGCCCCCCTGCTCGGAGCATTAAGGTAAGTTTTTTTTTTATGTTTTATTATATATTCAAAGTTTTGAAACTTTGAATATATAATATAGACCCCATTCTATACCCTGGAGAGTAGGAGACATGGTAGGCATGAGCTGAGTCCATATTATCATGAAAGAGGGCTGAGGGGTAGAAAACATGTAGAAGAAAGACAGTTGTACGGAAAGAAAGCATCAGCTGTAAACAATGTGAACAAACTACAGTTGGGATATCAGGAAGTTTTCCTTTGCAGCGAGTGTTGCTGATGCATGAAATGGGATGCCAGAGCAGGTGGCAAACAGCTCAACTGATGCCTTCAAAAAGGCTTGAAAAAAATGGAGGATAGGAAGAGAAACAAGGGTAGGTGGAGCAACTGCAGTGTGGTAGCTGCAAATTAACGACAGATTAAGATAAAACCATTGTCTACTGTAATATACATATATCTGTACACTGTCCTCCAGATATAGTCTTACCACATGCATGTTCAGAGAAAAATATTTCCTAGTTTCAACTACTAATGCCTCTCACTATGCATGCTGGAATCCTTCAAGATGTACTTATGCCTACTCACACTGACAAATCACTTTTAGATTATCTGACATTCATACGAAGATACCTTTCCATTTTTGTCAGTATCCCACTGGCTTTATGATATGTTTCTATGATTAGTTGTTAAACAGATGCACTGTCTTGCATTTCTTTTACAATGAATCTAACTTGCCAGAAATATGAGAATTCCTCTAAGGTTGCAGACTCTAATTTAATCTATTAAATAAATAAGTAAATAAATAATCACCTCCTATCCAGCACTCCAAAACTGTATCCTGCATCATTTCAAAATCCTAGTGTTTGAGATTTCCGGTATGGTGGCATTGGTGTGAGTAGCCAAAAATAGATATCCATGAGGAGAACCAATAAAAACAGCAAAAACCCAGTGAACTGTTAATATATATATATATTATAAACTGCCTATGAGCACAAGGAAAGCAATATAACTTAGGAAATGGCAGAAAAAGGGAAAAGTCAGTTAAATTATAAAAGGATCCTGATGGTAGCAAAGATCAATGGTGGAAAAACCAAGAGAAGGTGGCAATAGTGCAGGAAAATCTACCAGACACACTTGAAAAAAATAGATTGACCAAATAAAGTAGGTCCATGATGATATTTCGTCTAATAATAGAAAAAATGAAAGAACTGGAGGAAGTATTATTGAAGCATTCAGATGAAATAACTAAAATGAGCTCAGCAGAGGGAGATGTAAATGAAACACTGACTAAAGCAAGAAATCATGGTCCAAGAAATAAATTAATAACTAATAGAATTGGAGGGCAGATAAAGACAAGAAAACTTAAGGTTTTCAGCATCTCTTGAAAAAGTGGAGTGTAAAGACTCCAAAGAATTTATGACCAGTTGTTTTAGTGTACGGACTGATATCCCTCAAACTGATTTAAAAAAATGGATAGAGCTCACAGATTGAATATTCCAAGTGGCAGAAGCAGGAACCAACTGAGACCAATACTAGTTAAGTTTCAGTCCTACCAATTGAAATAAATATTGTCAATTTTTTGGAAAAAGGGAGCAACAATAAAAGTTAACGAAACTTCAGTGTAGTTGATACTGAAATGATTAAATGATTTTTCCTTTCAAATTAGGAAGACGAGAAATGCCTTCATCCCGGCTATAAAAATATGTAGAAATTTAAGCTGCACTTTAAGATACTGCATCCAACCACACTAAATGTAATTTATCCTCTGGGTCCAAACATATATATATATATATATATATATATATATATATATATATATATATATATATATATATATATATATATCCCCAAAAGTAAGTAAAAGGCCTGACAAGATGGATGAAGGAGACCAGTAGTACACAAGAAAGAGAAGGAACCAGGAAACTAGTAGAATAAGAATGGAAAAATTACCAGGAGCACCACAATGCCAAACATACCACTGAAGCCGTTTCCAATGTTCCAGCAGACAATGCAAGAAAAAACAAAGAAAATCAAAGAACACTCTAAAACAGTTTGAAATCTTGAACAACTGAAAGAATTCAACAAAGCCACATTGTATAACTGATACCATTTGAAAGGAAGCCAGAAATAAGCTAATGCCTGATAGTACAAAACAATGGGACTTTGTAGCTCATACAAGCTATGGACTCTTATGACTCTCATCATGATATTCAAATATGGGCACTGAAGGTAAAACTTGAAGTATTTCATGTTAGTATTCAAAAAATCGTTCATGGTTAAAATGCTTTAGTGGCAAGCTAGTACAATGTTGGGGGGGGGGGTGAAGTGAAGCCATTAACTGGGAAAAAAATAATAGAAATTATGAAAGGCATGGGTGCTGGAACCACAGGGTGAGGGTGGGTTAACCCCCCCACACTCACATTCAACAGCTGCCTAATGTGCCCCAAAAAAATATACAGAAACATTTTCATTTGTGTTTCTAAAACAATAAGAGCCAAAATCAACAGTCCAACCAAAAAACTAAAATCAGGGATAGACTGAAACGTTTATTGTAAAGCAAAACAAATAACGTAGTACACAAAAGATTCCAGTAAGCGTTTTCGTTTGGCTTCTGCCAAACTTTTTCCAACTGATAAAATACATCACTTCCTGTGGATTAAATAGACAAACAACTAACATAATTAATGAATTAAAAAATTGGTAAAATTCAAATGTTTAAAGAAACAGCACCAGATTGTCATGACAAAATACCCATTCGACCCTAATTCACATGTAAAAAAGCAGGTATAAAACAAATGTAGAAAAATCAAATATCAAATATCAAAGAAAAACAAAAACAACATAAAATCTTGAAAGAATGGAGACTGTAAACTTGTGTAATATATAAGATGTTTCTACAAGCAATATTAATAATTATAAAATTAATCGAGCATATATAAGTAATAACAATAAGATGTTAACTTTATGACACTGTGTATATTATCATATAACGATAAAATTCACATTATAAAAAGGCAAACAATATATATGTATGTGGAGAATAAATAAATGTAAATAAGTATGTTGAATAGGAAAATACCTGTAATCCTTGTCCGTATATAGGTGAGCATGTAGTGTAATTATAATAATAAATTATGTATATGTATATATATATATATATATATATATATAGAGAGAGAGAGAGAGAGAGAGAGGATCCCCGCAAGTATATAAGTAAACCAATTAAAAAATATATATACATGTATAAAAACTGTAAAAATTACTATAAAAATATATATTAATATATAAATGTATAAATATATAAATATATGAATAAATATAAATAATGTATAAATATATGTAATGTGTGTATATAATATAATATAATATGTAAATAAGTTAAATAAATATGTAATCCATCAAGGACAGTAAATATTTTATATACATTTTTTTTTAAATAATTTAAATAAATAAATGTTATAAAATGAAAATAAGAAATTAGAATGAAAACCAAAATGCAAATAAAATGTTCCTAATCATCTCTCTAATGATTTTAATTTTAGAACACTAGCTATAGAGGTAGTATTATTCATCCCTGGCCAATTGTTAGCATTAAGTCTCAGTTGCCATTCTAATTCAAGTTTCTCCAAGAAAGGTTGCCATGCACCCCCCCAAACATCCATTTTTAGAACATCCAAAACAACGAATTTAAAACAATGTGAAGGGAATGTATTAATATGTTTCGCCAAGGCATTCAATTCATTACCATCACGTATTGCTCTTATATGTTCACCAATACATTCTTTAAGCTTCCTTTCAGTTTTACCAATGTAAAACATGGTGCAACTAGAACATAAAGCACAATAAACAACTTTTTCGGTAGTGCAAGTAGCCTTATCCCTTAAACTAACTCTATATTTATTAATTGTAATTTCATTTGTTTCAAAAACATAGGAACAATATTTGCATCTACCACATCTAACGGTTTTCCCCATTTTCTTATTTTGCTTCCGTTCAAAGCACTTTTTCAAATGAATACCTTTTTTATATACTATAGATGGACAGCAGTCAAAAAATTGATGGAGTGATGGATCATTAGTAATAAACTGCCAATTTTTGTAGAGAATATCTCTTATCAAATTACTATCAATATTGTAAGTAGTAATAAAACTTTTAGAAAAATTTTTAGTAAAATTTTTAATTCCAGAAACAGGCAAAACATGTTCATTTGTGTTTCTGAAGTAACTGCAAGTAATTAATCATCTTTTTCAGGCTTCCTGAACTCTCAGTTACCAAGGAAACACCTATACAAATGTTTCTAAAGATTACCAATCAACTTCTTTTCTTAAGGATTTTGGACAAAGCCAAAAATAAAAGGAGAATATAAACTCAAATCCAGTGACAATTTTTTTTTAAATTACTCATTCATTAATGTCTGCATTAATGACTGGTTATAATTATTAGTTGATTGTAATCATCTGCATACCTTTCAACCTTTGCTTAAGAATTCTGGGCAAAGCCAAAAATAATTGGGGGATAAAGGGCCAAAATCAGGGAAATGTTTTAAATATGCTGTTATGAACTTAGAAAGTTGCTAGAATAACACGTTTTGTATTAGCATGCATTTTTTTCTGAAGGATGTGAAGTCTAAAACATAAATGTTTCATTATTTAGTTAATAGAATCCTTAGTAGTTTGTCAGAAAACCATAAAGATTATGAAGAACAAACCAAAAATATGAGGCAATAATCTGGACATTCTGGTAAATTATACACAGTTGAAAGGTATGATCCTGAGTGCTTTACCAGAAAATCAAACATTTTATGAGGGCAAGGGCAAAATATGAGGCAAAACCAGGGATGTTCTGCAAAAATGCAGGTTAGTGTTTATTTATTTACTGATTACTATTTGTTTACTGAACAAGTGGACAGGTCAATTGACTCTTCAGCAACAACCCGGATCAATAAGAATAAAGACAACAATTTACACAGCTACAGTAAGACATTACATTCATGTACATACTTCATACATTTGAGAGGTATGCTCTACAATCCATCCATGCACAACCCCTTTTTCCTATTTTTGCACATGGGGTTCAGGGTGTCACTTCAACAGTGACAATCATCTAGAGTCAGTGTTTACACTGGCAGGTGACTAGACTTGCCACAGTTTTTCACATATATAGGTTTGCTGTACAAGTAAATTTGGTTTTCATAATTTGGTGCTCACCTGAGTGTTTATTGCCTTTCACCCACTAAGTACCATGATAGGCTTTGGTTCTCTTGTTTAGCAACCTGTATATTTCACTGGAGCCAGACTGACTTTCAGTGTAATAATTTTACTGTATATAATTCTCGTCTCATTCTCTCACAACCACTTTATACCGTGCAGTATTGTTATGGGGCTAGGCAGAGATTTCATGACAATCTATGGGAGTAAGGCATAAAAACAGTTTAAATTCATAAATATTCCAGGCTAATGAATCTTACTTCCATTCACACCTTGCCAGTATGTACCTTACCTTAGGCAGCATCTCCTTTCTCCAGAAGGGCCATATCATTACCCAGAGTAAATATGTGGATATCCATCCAGTTATTAGTTTATGTTTTAAGTGAGATAGTGAATCACACTGCTTAACATGTAGGGTAAGTTTATTCCAAAGATTTGTGAAGTGCTGCCTTATAAGCATGCCTCTCCCCTGTGTTGAACTTATCTGCTGGTGAAAGATTTAGGTCCCTAATTCTAGTATTGGTGGAGATATTGGACCTGCAGCTAAACAGGAGGTCCAAGACAACTGAGTCTCTAATGGCACAGTTAGCAAGACAGATCTCCCCTCAAAAGTCTGTAAGACACTGAATATAGGGATAAAGCTTCCAACATATCTTGGTAGTTCAGGGACTTTAGGTCTGTGATCTCTCTATTAAGGAACTTCTAGGGTCTTGCTAATTGTTTGATATGATTAATGAGATACACTCCAAAGGGTGCACTGTACTCAATAATTGTCCTGATCAATGCTAAGTATAACAAAATTATTACTTCTTTAGATTGTGATGATATTCTCTTGGCAATTAGGTTGGCTATATAAGAAACTAAGTAATGCTACTCAACGCCAGAAGTCTAAACCTCAAGATGCACACACTCAAAACTCTCCTTAGCATGGAGAACATCGATATCTGTGCAGTAATAGAAACCTGGTTCAAGGCTCCCGAGATCACCCCAGCACTACCAGGTTATACCTCATACCATGCTTTTCGGCCCCAAAACTTGGACTGTACCACAAAAGGAGGGGGAGTATCAATATTCGTCAAAGATACCCACACCTCCAGGTTGGTGGCACAGCACGAAGCATCAGAGACTATCCATGTGCAACTAACAGTGGGTAAAACTTCCTTCCAGTTTATAGCCTGCTACAGACCACCCTCCCAAACCCAGGAACCCCACTTGGCCTTCCTGAGAACACTGGAAAATATGAAGGTCTCTCCAAACACCATTATATTGGGCGACTTCAACTACCCAAACATAGACTGGGAGCATTACTCTAGCTCCAACACCCTAGCCCAAAGGTTCCTAGAATTTATAAACTCAAATGCTATGGAACAACTTGTTACCACTCCCACAAGAGGGGAAAACATACTGGACCTGATCATCACCAACATGGGGGCTCTATGCTCCAGACCAGAAGTGTATCCCTCACTGGTAAGATCAGACCATAAACTAATCTCACTGGATATTCACATCCCGACCCCACCCCCTGCCCAGAAAACCACAGTGAAAAACTTCTCTAAAGCAAATTTCACACTCCTCAAAGCCAAGGTGGAATCCTTCAAAGCCCCCGGGCCTGTGGAAAATACGGCCCAGACCACAGAATCCTTTATAAATGCATTCTATGAACACCTTCAGGAATGCATGGATCATGCAATCCCAAATAAAACCAAGACCCAATCCTCCAAAGGCAGGCGTCCTGTCTGGTGGACCCCAGCCATAAACAAACTATACAATAGAAGGAGGAAGCTACTACATGACAGAGCAAAATCCCAAAAAGGGAAGGCATCTCTGATCAGTATTAGCAAAAAACTACAGGCACTCATAAAATCATCTAAGGCCAGCTTCGAGAGAAAAATTACACAGGACACTAAGGATAATCACAAGGCTTTCTTTAGTTATGTTAGGAACCTGGGTGGGAATTCCCAGATATGCTCAGAATTAGTCCAAAATGACAAAAATACACCGAACCCACAGACATTGCCAACATCCTAGCTGACAGGTTCAGCGCAAACTCCCCCCCATCCCCACCAAAAGGGCAAATATCTATCCCAGCAGAGTGCTGCCCCCCTGACATCTCAGATGCTCAGGTAAGAGCCGCCCTCTCCAAAGCAAAAAACACAGCATCAATGGGACCAGACGGTGTCCCGGGCTGCGTCCTACATGAACTCCAAGAAGAGCTACACCCAAACATAAAACTACTGTTCAATCTCAGCCTTACTACAGGATATGTACCCAAAGAGTGGCGTACAGCAACAGTGGTCCCTCTCCACAAAGGTGGTGCCTCAACAGATCCTGAAAACTATCGCCCCATAAGCCTGACTAGCTTGGTCTGCAAAGCTATGGAAAGGATCATCATGGACCTCATAAATAAAGATATTGGGGACCTACAGACACTGGATCCTACCCAGTTCGGCTTTGTTAAGGGCAGATCCTGCCTCTTAAACCTGGTTGATTTCTTTGAAACAGTCACCAAGGCCATTGACGAGGGGAAGGTGGTCCACACAGCCTACCTGGACCTATCAAAAGCCTTCGATACAATATCCCACTCAGGCATTATAGATAAGCTCACCAGCTTAAATATAAACCCCTATGTCACTAGATGGGTTGCAAACTGACTCAAGGACAGAACCCACATGGTTAGAATTGCTGAAGCCATGTCAGACTCCAAACCAGTTACAAGTGGCATCCCACAAGGCTCAATCCTGGGACCTCTCTTGTTCGGTATATATTTCTTGGCGGTACAGGCCAACACGGAAGGACTGTGGCTGACCAAGTTCGCAGATGACTGCAAACTAGGCGCCATAATTGACTCTCCAGCTAACACAAGCATCCTACAAAAGGGCCTCATAGAAACAGACAACTGGTGCCAGAGCCATGGCCTCAAGCTAAATGCCAAAAAGTGTATAGTCATCCCCTTTGGCAAAACAAAGTGCCCACAAATTACCACATAGGTGGTAATCCATTAATCTGGAAGAAGTAATTAGGGACCTGGGGACCCAAGTCGATAGCAATCTCTCATTTGAAAACCACGTGGCCAAAGTGGTTAGAAAAACATTTTATATAGCCCACCTAATCATGAAGGGATTCACATCTAGATCAGGGGAGGTCATCGCGCCTCTTTACTCATCCCTCATCAGGCCCATAATTGAGTACAATGTCCCTTTTGGGATGTACCTTACCAGACACCTGCAGCAACTGGAAAAACCCCAAAAGTACCTCACCAAGAGGATCAAAGGGCTCAAACAGATGCCATATGCTGCCCGGTTAAAGAAACTCCAGCTCTACTCAGTGGCATACTGCCTGCTCAGAGGCGATCTGTGCCTGACGTATAAAGCCATGTCCAACCCGGAATTAATGGACATGCTGCACCTCAGAAAATCCAAATCCTATCGAGCTACGCGCTCGTGAGACTTGAACCTCAGCACTGAAATAAATAGGACATGCTGGAGGGACAGATTCATAACCCAGAGGCTCCCTTTACTCTGGAATAAAATCCCAGTCCAGGTTAGGCAGAGTCCCTCATTGACTCTCTTCAAGAGGAATCTTGATGAGTGGATGGGAGATCGTAGGTTTACCCTGGGTATCACTTCTGTGTCACTGTTAGATAGAGGCACAGTATACTAACCTTGAAAAAGGGCATAGCAAAATTCATTTAAAATGGGTGGCGAAAGCCAAACACACTCTGGCTAGGCTTATAAATGCCCTAGGGCAGATAGCCTAGTATGAACCTATGAACCTGTATAAAAAGATTTCCTGACAACAGTAGTTACATGATGGTCATACGAGAGCTATTAGCCCAAGTACCTAGGTTCCTAACAAAGTTTTAACTTTGTAGTGGTGTGTTGGCTTTATAGCATGATGAGGGGAGGGGCTGTCTATCAAAAATGATGATACACTTTTTAGTATTTAGTTTGAGCTCATTTTCAGTTTATCAAGGGTTTACTAGGGATAGTTCATTCAGGAGAGTATGGATATCATAGGGTGATTTTACAACAACCTCTATTTTAAACTAAAACAATAAGTGAGAAGGTCACACTGAAAAATCAGTAAAAACTAAATGAAAACTCCAGCCAAGCTGGAACTTCCAATGAGTGACCTCTCAAACCTCTTCAATCAGAGACACATGGGATCTATGCAAATGAACCTTATGAACACCAGGTGTTTCAGCTAATTTGCGATTCTGAATGCCCATGACTTGAAACCTCTATTTTGTATTACTCTGCAAACTTTGTTAGCCAGAGGTCTTTGCTGTCCACTTGGAGATCTGAGGCATGAATACTGTAAAGGAGATGTCCCAATACTGAACCCTGAAGGATATCACTGGTCACGTTCATGCTTACTGATGAGACATCTGCAACTCGCACTTTGTGGGTTCTGTCTTACTATTTATTTTGTCACACATAGGTTGATTTTTAAATCAATTAGCTGTTGCATGATAACAGAATGAGATATGGTGTTGAAGGCCTTCTCCAGGTCATGATGTATCACATGCATTGCATAGTCACTATCTACAGCCTCTGCAACCCTTTTGCAGAAGATTACCAGTTTAAATAGACAAGATCTGCTTTTCACAATGCAAAACTGTTGGAGGTCAAGTCTAACAAAAGTCTTGATGTTGCATTTTATAAGGCTGGATATAATATACCCCACAGTTTTACAGATGAGGCTTGTAAGGCTGATAGAACATTAACTACCTAGGTCAGTTGTAAGGTCACCCTTATGGAGGAGCATCACCACTGCAGTGAGACATTTATCAGAGACAAATCTAGTAACTAAACTTAAGTTAAACAGCTTGAAGAGTGTGTCTGCAAGGGCACGTTTAGCACTATTATTGGAACCAG
Organism: Protopterus annectens; assembly: GCF_019279795.1. NCBI lineage: Eukaryota > Metazoa > Chordata > Ceratodontiformes > Protopteridae > Protopterus > Protopterus annectens. The sequence goes on from NC_056734.1 coordinate 540,312,266, forward strand.
GTATATGATATGTAGTAGTAAATAAAGAACCTGATTGCAGAATAGTGTAACCAGGTATATAATACATATTACTAAATGAAGATACAATTTGTTTGTTTTATAATTGATTTGTTTATTATTTTAAAACCAAATAAAAAAAGATTGTTGTATACCAGAAATCTGACAAAACCAAGCATCTTGCACTTTTCTGCCAAGCATCTTGCATTTTTTTTTTTTTTGCTTATCCAGATGTTGCAGTGTTATAAACTTTTTATGGAGAGTAACAAAGCTTGTTGATACACTGCATGATGTTAAACAGGGCAAGTCCTAAGCAGTACTGGATATTTGGACTTTGGACTTAGGCCTTCGGTGAAATGAAACCCTAGAGAAAGGACTCCATGGGCCCCCCCACTGTCCACAGCCCCCCCTTGCTTATCCCCATTGTTATTCCTACTTTCCTTCAGTCCTGGCCTTGCCACATCATTCAGATTACTTTTTTCTTGTTTTCTCACACTTTGTTGTACTCTTCAGATTTGCCTTTATTTTTCCAATATGTGATAACTGACCAAGATTATACTATAATAAATGAGGAAGAAACAATCAAATTAAGCCAAAAGTCTCAGCCTCCCAGAAGCCATAGGGTTCTAGATGTTCTGAGTTGCATTTTAGAGCTTTTTCCAAACTTTTTGAGCCCAAGATGGCCTGAACAAAAAAACACAGCTATAGAAAGAAATGTATTCTTACTCTTTATTTTCTTCCTGCATCCTTTCACCACTCCCTAAATGGCTAAGACTGCAGTGTAATAACTGTGGAGGAAATACCAGAATTAAGCTGATTGTCTTGAGGTTGCGTGGGCTTCAGAAGCCATGGGATTCTAGAAGCTGTGAGGTACATTTTAAAGCTTTTCACCCAGCCTTTAGTTACAGTTATGGCCTGGGCAAAAAAATCATAACTAAACAAAGAAATTCAGTCTTATTTTTTTCTTTCAATGAACAAATAAGGTGTGGCCAAGGCTTCAATCAATCAACCAAAGTTGACAAAAAAGTAGTTCCTAATAAACTGAGAAGATAAATACTTGCAATGATAAATTAATCATATCTTAGGATAGCGTCTGCCTCCCTGTCAAAAGAAAAAAAGTGATAGTCACCTTCTATGTATCCCTCTGATGTTAGATTGGGATAAACGTGAATGAATAAATGGCCTCAGCCATATATTTCAAGTTGCTGATGTCACATATCATACAGCTTGCCTCTTCAGCCCCAAAATACAGTTACCTTCTGTGTATCCATTTGACAATCATTTTGTCTGGTATGGAATGTCACACCTCCAGCAGTCTACACACATCTTGCATACAAGAGCATTTTCTGAAAAGTAAACATACAAAACATAAGAAAAACAAATGTACACAAATCCAAGCTTTATACTTTTTGTTAAACTTTCACATATAAATTGTCATATCTTAGAAACTGTACAAGCTAGACATTTATCGTTAGAAAATGTTTGTTAACTAGACATAAGCTTTCACATGACAGCAAGAAATTCCTCTGTGCGTGCAGGTTTATTCAGATATTTACAGAATATGAAAACATATGCTTAATTGTATAATTACCAATACAAATAACACTGAGCATATGCATCTTATAGTGCAAATATCAAAGACAATTTCCTCAACATGTAAGGTTTTTGATTCATGCAACAGTTTGTAAATCACTTGTTTTTTAAAGTATTAAGTACATATGGAAATATTGTTTATTTTCATAATTACTAACAGACAACTAGCAATATCTCAGATATCGTGTGATATAAACAATTAGAATGAATTTTCCTGTGTCCCATCATAGTATAGCACACTATACCCCTCAATAACATGTAGGGCTCTCAGTTATGAAAATATGAACATAAATATGAAAACATGAATAATAATAATAAGTGACAAGCAATGATTAATTTCCCTTCTGCAGATATACTAAATTAACAATCTTAGTGTCATTTTGGTAATACTCCTTGCACTTTCTAATACTGCATATTATTAGCTGGAAAGTTACTTAGATAAAGAGGCCAGACCCAAAAACAGGTTGGGACACCATAAGGAGCTACTGGTATGAACTGGAAATATACACAAAATGTGCTATAGGCTTGAATAAGTTAACTTGATCTCAAATATATATATTCGCAATATGCCTTCTACCCCTACCTCCTAAAATTAGACACCGGTATACATTTATGATATCTGACCGTCCCTACATATGCTATAGTAATTTTGTGTGCATATCTCTGAGATATGATTATATGAAAAGTTAAATAAATAATGACCACACTGTCACATCTCCACAAAAGCCACAGTGACCTTCTATACATAAATCTGAGGTTTAATTGCGGGGAAAATTAGAGAAATAATTACCACACTTTCCTCAGTCTCAAAAACGCTATAGTGATCTTCTGAGCACATCTCAGTTTTGATTGCTAGGGGAATTTAAGAAAAAATGTCCCTGTTACCAGCCTCCACCACCCCCACATACAACTTTCTGTACACACCTTTGAACAGGGCCAGTTGTAGAACAGGTGTGTCCATGGCAGAAGCCCTCGATAAACCTATATCAAACTTTACTTCTAAAACCTGAGTTGTGGACATTGCCAGGATTAGATGTCCTGTGATGCATTTTATGTTTTATTTTTGAAACCTAATGACTTGTAGTATATAGAGCACTATGAATATGCTCTGAATTTGGAGAAAAAGCATGCTTGTTAAGCACCATTCTGACATTGGAAAGGTTCTTAACATACTGTTAAACTCTAGTCACACACTAGAGATTGACAGAATCACCACAAAAAGCACTGGGAAGCTGTTATACACTTCATTTAGACGTTTTTCTAAAGTCCAGCTGAGTGTTTAATAGCCTGAATAAAGTGTTTAACAGCTTCCCACCACTCCTCTGTGGTGGTTGCTGTATGTGTAGCAACAATACATGTGTCACAGCACTACTGCACTTTTTTCACTAACATTTGAATATATGACTACTGGATCACATACAATGCAGGTGCAACATTAGCTTCATTTGTACACTTCTATAAAATGTCTCTGCAGTCATTCTAAATGCAACTCATATTTATAGTAGTCATAACTTGTGTGACATGTATGCTTCTATCATAGCAGTAGACAGCTAAAATGCCCTTTTAGATCACTAAGTGGGGTATAGCAAGCAATTTCCATTTTGTACTCACAAGCTTTTAATGCTACCCCCCCCCCCCTCCGGACACACATCATTTAAAAATGGGCACATCTCTCATAATGCTGTCCCCCAAGTATTTAATAAATGTAAGTAACATTTTCAGCTATTCCCCCTAAAAGTAGCAAAAATAATGTTTTAGATTAGCAGTATTTCAACTGTTGTTAAAGTCATTTGCTTAGACAGTTGTAGACATAATATGACCTGGGAAAAAGGCCACATTGATGTGATGCTTAGAAAAAAAGAATATACCTGGCAACACCCTTGCTAAGTGACTCTCCCGCCTTCCTAGCCTGCAGCAGCTTATACCACCCCTGATGAAAGGATTGTATGTATTATCAATAAAAGAAAGGGTGACTTACTGAAAGTACTGTTCAGTAATATTTTAAGTATCTTAAATATTTATACAAGGAAAGGGACATGCCTTAAAATAGATATAGTTAATTGAATTCCAGACAATCAGCCAAAGAAACACAATGAACAATTAGTCATTTTCCTTTGTGCATGAGTAAAGGGTTTCTCAACAGGCTGGGGATGGTTCCCACAGTAAATACAGAAATAGGATTGATTATAGAGGGAAATCCCCAAGTCTAGGTCATTTTCATAGGTAGAAATGAACATGGGCAGAGTGTCAACCTCTTCTGGACATCAAACAACTCTGCTTTTGAGAGATGAAAGAAAGCAAATCCTTTGCTGGTGTTAAAGAACGGAAGAAGCTGAGAATATCATGCATGGTTTATGATTTACTGAAAATAACACATTTTGTATTTTTCTTTTGAAACAATATGTAAATGTAGATATGAAGAAATCCAAAATGGTTTTGATTTTGTACTGTTTCCAAATTAATAAGTACATCACATGTGACAGTACTATTAAATGTTAAAATGTAGAACATAATGATTTTATTGTTTGTCAATAAACATTGCTACTTCTGTAGAAGTAAAAAAAAATCTGCTGTGTTGTTTATTTATTCTTGCCTCATATATTTCTCTATGACTGTTGGTAACATGTTATCAGTTGTGCTTTGCTTGTTTTGCACAAAAAATATATGTTACCTATTGAGGTCTGTTTTATACGATCATTGCGTCATTCTAAACTTCTAATTGCTTGTATTAAAATGCATTACCAATGTAGTTTCTACTTGCTTGTGTTAAACATTGCTAATGCATAATGGGCTTTATATTCTACTTGATCGCTCATACGGGAACACAAACACAATTGTTTTATCATTTTAATATTCTGTAATTAAGCATGCTGCAAAATCTTCTTGTTTGTAAATTATTTTAAGTTTGTACTCTCAGATAAAAAGGCCTTAAAGGTCAATGTTTTACTTTAGTTAATACATTTAAATAAATAGATAAATAAATAATTACCCCAACCTCTTTATTAATCATTTTAAATGATTTTAAAGACTGTTGTGTACTCTTCAGAAATCTTTTTGCTCTATTTCCTCTGTGGTGACAAAGACACAGAAAGAGGGATATCCCAGAAAATAGGCCTGTGCAAATGGTTTTTAACATCTTTGTCTTTGCTGTGTATTCAGTTTACTGTTACCATAGCTGTTAACCTCTTTGCTCAAGAAGGAGGTGCAAAGCAGAGACACTGAGGTAATTCCTCTCTGTACTGAATATTAAATCTAGACAGTCTTTGACCTGTTTAACAGTATTCTGCTTGTTTTGTTGGCATTTGTTGACTTCTGTATTCCTATGTGTGACTGAAAATCATCCATTTTGCCCAGTTTATCTGTCTGGTTACCCAAACTTTAAAAAAAATCTACAACTTCTCTGGTATTTATGGTTTTGGTGAAAGAGTCAAAGAAATCTACTGAAAAAAATGCCAAAGTTTTGTAATGCTCAGGCCTTAAACCTGCACTCTATTTTCCTAAAAACAGTAGCACAAATAACTGCCAACCTTATCTCCTAAATTTATAAGATCTCTCTGTCCTCTCAAATATTCCCCTCACAAGCCAAATACTTGGTCATAGTTTTTCTTCCAAAACTAGCCTGCACTACTTCACTGCAGAGCTACATACAAATTGCCAACCTCTATGCCCTAGATAAAATATTTGAAAAAAATTCTGTAGGAGAAAATTATGTAAATAAATATGGCCTGTACTCTTGTGCCCAGCAGTGGTTCTGCACAGTAGTCATAATGCTCTAACTTGCTAGTAAGTCAATTACAGATACTATTTTCGGTAACATGAAAGGTTTGTTTATTGGAGAACTTTTCATAGGCCTAAAAACAACATTTAAAAGCGTTAACATCCTTTTTTTTCTGAATTCAGACTATGTGGACTTGGTAACAGTCTCATAGCCTGTTTCAATATAGACTTTCAATGTTCTCTGCTGGGACAGCTTCTGAAATGGTGGTATTTTCAAAATTGGAATGACAGGAATCTGCCCATTGGCCATCTGCTTTCCTCCTTATTTATTCAATAACTCTCCTCTTTTATGTCACCATCCCCATTTGTATCACTGTTTGCCTTTAGTTTGTATGTTGATGATGTCCTTTTTCTCAGGGCTTCAGCATAAGCAACATTATCAAAACTATCCACAAGGTGATTATAATAACATTTTGCATTGGGTCTCTGTCAACAAGCTACAAATCAATGCTATTCTTAACAAACCATCAAGTCATATTCACAAAACTTCTAAAACTGTAAGGATTCATCAACACCCTCACCCAACAACCAGAGCTTCAGGAGTACTTTGGAATTTGGTTAGATCCCTCTCTTGCCTTCAAATATCATGTGCACAGCACATCAAATTGGGATTTACCGCAGCTTAAAGCTTCTTACTTCATCTCCAGTCTGCTGTCCACTGAATCAAGAACAGCACTAGCAATCTGTATATTTATTCCCAAATGGGATTACATTCTCCCCTGACAGCTCAAAATTCCATTCAAAATACAACTACTCTTCAAGCCACTATGAACAAAGTATGCAGATTTATTTCATTACTAATATATTTGAGTTCAATTTACTTACTTTAAAAATATCAGGTAGCTCTTGATTACTATTTGTGCAGAAGTCCCACCATCGCCTATAATCTATAGTGTCCTGCACTTAATTCCCCCTTAACCAATACCCCTAATTACTTGATCTTTCATACACTCCCTTGGAGCACACAACCAAGGTGCTCTTACCCTGAAAGATCCATTTTTGTGTTAGCTTTAGGTGACGAAAAAGCTTCAGCAATGTTGCCTCTTCATAAAGGCACAAACTCTTTCACACTTATGTTATAAAGGCCCTTACACAGTCTTTAGAAAATAATTACGTAACATCTCAAAAAACATATGTCCTGTGACAGTGGTTAATTTATCTGTGTTTTAATTTTCCTTTTGGTCTATTTCTTTATTCTTTCCTGCTTTTGCTTTAGATCATGCAAACCTTCCAACATGCTACCCTTACCTCTTAGGTGCCTCCCTCCACTTTTCCTATATTTTCTTAATTCCCTCTTTGAAACTTGGAAGCACAACATCTTTTTTGTTTACTCTAAGGGGATTTTTAGTTTACCCAGTAAGTGGATGTTTCATAGTGTAAATACATGTTATACTATTCTCAGTGATCCAATAATTTAAACAGCAGTACATTTTTATATTGATTTAAGAATCCTAATAGTTTCGCTAGCATACTATTTATAGATAATTTATACTCCTAGAAGGAGTCTCTATTTAATGTTGTATACCATACCAAATTACTGACCAGTATCATGATTATTTACCATAAGACATCACTGTAGTTCACAGTCAGAATGCAAAACTTCATTGCAATTCATTGTTCTTCCTTTTAATATAATGTTTTGCAAGTATTGTGATTATTTACATTGTTTAAATGCTTAATCACATTAATCAGATGTAATCATCCATAAATGTATGAACTGTAGTGAAGCCTTTAGTGCAGAAAACTGTGGGTTCTTTGCTCACACCATGGAGATGGATTACTGACAATGCCGTGCAGCATAAGAGGATGATACACTCTTGTGTGTGTCATCCTTCAGATGAGATGATAAACTGAGACCTATCTGCCAGAGTTGGTGATCACTCAGCTGAATGTAAAAGATCCCATGGCGCCTTTTGAAATGAATAGGAGATGTTTCCTGATGCCCTTGCCAAATTTCCCTTGGTGGTATAAATTCCACCTGGTGTCTTTCCAGAAGAAGGTACTAGCCTAGTGAGACTAACCCAGTCAACAAAGGACAAATAAAAATAAATAAATAAATAATCAGTTACTTGTAACCTATGAGAACAATATTGATAATGCTTTGTTGTACTAATCATATATGCAATTGTATATATAACCAATTGTCACTGTTCATATGTGTAAATACTTGACTCTCATAGCTGAAATGATCCTTGGGCCAGCCTACCTACTCAGTTAACAAATTAATAAAATGTAAAAAAAATCTATATAATTTGCCATAAAACCTGTAATGTTTCATCACCCCAAAACAATGCATTGTTCAGCAAGGCAAGAAAAGGAGAAGACACCAGTATAGCTGAAAAAAAAAATTATCATTTATTTTTATTTTTGTACCTTGGCTGTTTGGTTTCAGTTAAGTTAATGCCATGTTATTTCAAATTTTAAATGTAAAAGACACCACATTGTATAACAATGACTGTTACTTCAGGTAATCAACTAATTAAATAAGACAGCTAATTATTAGAACATTAAAGAAATATTCAAAACAAGCATTTATTTTTGCATAATCCCTTGATGACATCCACATTACAGATTCAAGAAATGTTTCTATATCAAGTCACTATTCTTCCATTGGAGCTAAAGTCACACATTTTAAAATACGCTAAGCTTCTTTCTGCTGGAGTATGTTCTTACCTTATCCATCTAACATTTCATTTGGTACCTGCAATATAATTATAAACCCTAAGGTGTTCAGTTGCTGACAATGAAAGCGGTGTTCATAAAATGGTTTGTAACTGGACAGCTAATAGTGTCATTCCTTAGGTCATATATTTTCCAAAATTCTTAAAAGTATCTCCCTACCTATTACTTCTACATACAACTTGCAGGATATAAAGTCACTAGATATGCAGTACACTACAACCACTGAATTACAGTCAGAGTGCATGGATGCAGTCTTGCCTTGTGGTAAAACATTTTGGCCATGGCTATAAATCAGATGATCTGAGTTTGATTTGCAGCCTTGAAAACAGAGAAACTGACCAGGAAAGGATGGGAGTGAGCAACCACTGCTAGTTTCCTCACTGTGGAAAAGTTGATGTTGGCAGAATCATGTAACAACAACTCAGGCTGGGGAATGGCCCAGGCCTGCAGATTTCACAACAGGGATGTGGAAGGGGCTACACCAGCTTGCTAAGGACTGAATGCACTCTAACTAGGGACAGCAGTATGCTAAAGCATACACAAAGTCTCAACACAGTAGGCATGGTACCATATTTTTTGGTCAACAGATGGATTATTAGGAACATTAAAAAGCAAAACTTCCTAACCTCTGATGAATGGTGGTAGAGACGAAGAGGGTTAATGGTAAATGGAAGGGGGGACGAGGGATAGAAAAAAATATTTTAAAATAGATGTACAGCTACAAAACAATGAACAACATTAATCAACCAAAAACTACCAGTCTGTACAAAACCATAAGACAAAGACAGCAAATTTCCTCTCTCCCCCATAATAATTAACATTGTTAACATTTATTAACAGTATAAATTTAGACTTTATTGATGAATGGATATATGTAAAAGTGAAGAAAACCTCAAACAGACATTGCAGTGTTAGATTAGGAAGATGAGTAGTTAATTGGTGCGATGTGTTAGTAGCACAACAGCTGGTGAGAGAGGACATGAGAAATGGATTGGCTATTTTTTAAATAAAGAGCAATAAAAAGGGAGGGAAAATCAAAACAAATACAAATTAAAACTGTCATTTTGATAAAGGGCGACCAACAAGTTAAAAATTATTATATTAGCTGAACAGTTTAGTATGGATTGCTGCTAAGCAAGTGTTTCTTTTTTGTCAACACTGTAGACCAGGTCTTCTCAAACTACCCATGGCAAAGGACCAGTTGTTTTTGTTTTTGGTCCATCATGGACAAACTCTAGCATGAAATAACTGCAATAAACAATTCCGGAGATTCAATAAACTTTGTGTAAGCTTCACATAAAGCCTACACAGAGTTTATACATTTCCACAGTGAACAGCAGCGGTAATTACATATTCATGCTGTGCACTGTGTTTAAATGTAAACAAGTGCAGTTTTATGGCTAGCAACAGTGTTGCCGGCCAGGAAACTATGCATACCAACATGGATAGCAGCAGAAATGTAAACTTGTGTTACCTATGGGCAAACTAGTTCTGCAGGTTTGCACAGAATGCCACAATGATTACCAGGGTTGATCATATAGCAATGTATATCGTTCAAATGCATTACAGGACAGTGTGTAAAGTGTAGAGTATTGTAGAATCCCATTACGGGGATTCTGTACAAAAGTTGTGTAAATGATCTGTAATAGTACATGTACTGCCATGTAAAATAAACAGTCAGGGGAAGTGTATTGTATTGAATAGGGACACACAGATGAATTGTGTGAATGAACACAGGCAAAGGGGCAAGGGAAACATTGTAATGCACAGCAGATGAGGGCATGTAAATGGAAGGCAGTTGTAGCAGGAACATAATCATATATAAATATTGTACAGTACGGACTGCACAGTGCAAATGTATATTATGTGACTGTGATACAAGGTGATATAACAATGGAAAAGGATGTCTTTGTGATATAAGCATCCTGACATGAACAATGGCGAGTACATCTATCAGGGATGTTATATACAATCAGGGTTAGTTGTATATTGTGAAGTTGTGCAAACTGATTTGCCTGAATATGACTGTAATGTCAGCAGAGGTCTCCACCAAGTGTGACACAGTTGCAGGCTCATGGACAACAGTAAACAGAAACAGCACAATCATGGACAATATCAGAATAATACCACCAGTAATCCTGTGTCTCTGACATAACATATGTGATTCTGAGTGATCACAGAGGGTTCTGCACAAACACACTTGCACAGCTATTATGACATGTTAGCAATCTATGAGAGTAATCAAGCACACCATCCTGACATTGTAACATCTGCTGGAGGTGTTAGGAGGGGCACTGCTATACCTGTATGTGACATTATGATAAATCCACGCTAGTTGACAGGTGTGCATGGCATATATATGGCACAATCCACAATGTCACAAATGTAACCTATGCCACTGATGTTGTCAAAAAGCTACGTATGTACTGTGTGCACCACCAGAACAGGTATCACACATGCATCTGGTATAACATCTTGATAGGGGGTTCCACACTATCAGACAGTAATGTTTATGCAACAAAAAGAATAACTAGATATGGTCAAGCAGATGTATGGGAGCTCACTGTGGCAAAGGTGGTGCACTTGAGTTGCACATCACTGGAAGAGGTCTATATTATAACAACGAACAATCAAATGATCAAATGCTGTTATATTGACCCCTAAACATCGAATCGCCAAAACAGCAAATGGCCAGAACAGCGATTTTTTTCCCCATGAAAAAAAATTACTGGTCCCAAAAAAAAAAAATGAACACTAAATAAAGTGGGGGCCTTCACCCCCTGCACCCCCCCTACTTAAATATACCAATTCCAAGATTGCACTATAGTCGATTAAATAGCACAACCCGGACAATGGCCCAGCAATTTTTTCCCTGGGAAAAAAAAAATTGCTGTTCCGGCCATTCACTGTTTTGCTAGTTCTACGTTTAGGGGTCGATGTAACAGGTCATCTGATCATTTGCTGTTCTAAAGTCGACCCACTGGAAGATGTGTAGAGAGGTACATGAAGAAGGGTGCATTGTACTCAGTTATTGGTGTGATGAAGTCTGTGAACTATGGAGGTATTATGGCCTTTGATGTAGATGACCTGCACATACTCAGGAGTTGTGTTACATACAAGGAAGTAGTCACCACTGTGAGCATATGCTAGTGGACGTTCCATATACCATCTTCCCTAGTACACAGGTCACATACCACTTGGTCTGCTCATAGGGGTGTGATGTCTACTGCTTTTGTTTTCATAATGTGACACATCCCGCCATGTTTTTGTTTCATCTCATGTGTTGTCATGGCTGCATCAGCAATCTTTGGTGTGTGTTGATACTGTCTGTATTATATTAATATCACAGCTGGAGTCATTGATTGCCCACAATCTGCAGTCCTCCAATCAGCTGTTTGTACACAGGATGTGTATGTCATTCTTGACATTGTGACTTAAATAATGGACAGGAAAGGGCCTAGCAGGTAGCCCTGATGTATGGACCTGATCACTTTACTCGAGATATAGGTCACTTCACACATTTCAGCATATTTAGATTACACTTATGTGATCCAGTGAAATACCCACTTGGTGATATAGGTATTTATGGCCACTTGTGGCAGTGTTGAGTTACCTCAGTGTGGATTTGTGTCAAATGCCTTGGCCTGGTCAAGTTCCACAGGATGATAGTGTTGTCATCATGCATGTCCTCGATGACCTTCTTGAGGACGTCTAACACATGTAACATACATGGATGTAACATTAACAACTCACACATGTCTTTTGCATACAGCTGGGATATTACCAGTGTCCATTTAGAAAAGGGCCATGATTACATGTTGGTCTACCTCACAGATGAGGAGAGTCAAGATGTGTCAATACATGCATGCATCAGGTGCTGACCACCCCCCCCCCCACTCAGATGGATGTGTTTGACACAATCCTATACTCAAGCATTACCAATAAACTTAGGAAACTGAAGGTAAACCCATTTGTTGTAATATGAGTTGCCAACTGGCTCACAAACCAGTCAAACACTATCAAAGAGGGTGACTCCACATCAACCAGCAGACCTGTCACCAGTGGGGTGCCACAAGGGTCAGTGCTGGGCCCCCTACTGTTTGGTATATACTTCTTAGATGTTAAGGTCAAAACTAAGGGTCTTTGGCTGACCAAGTATGCGAACAACTAGAAACTGGGTGCAATTATCAAATTCTTAAATTATGTCAGTATACTTCAGGAGGGTCTTACACAGACCAACAACTGGTGTCTTAGTCATGGTCTCAAACTAAATGCAAAGAAATGCATCACCATTCCATATGGTAAAAATACTGTCTCTTCACACTATCAGATTAACAAGAATAACATATGTACCTACAAAGTGGTATAGAATCTGGGATCACAAGTAGACTGAGATCTTAACTTTGGCCTTCTACGTTGCACACTTGATTAGCAAAGGCATCTCATGCAGAGCAAAGGATGTTACAACCCCTCTATACTCTTCACTAATCAAGCCCATAATTGAGTATAAGGGTCTATATTATATCCTCGAACGCTTAAAAAAGCGAACGCTGATTGATCGAACTTATTTTCGTGAAACTGCAAAATATCGAAGCAGCAGAAACTCAAATTTTTTCCTAGGGAAAGAATTCGGTTGTCCGTTTCTGTTGCTTCGGTATTTTCAGTGTTATGGTGGAAAGTTACCGGTCGGATTCAGGTAAGTGTGCAATTGTGTGGATGTGAGTGTTAGGGTGATTTAGGTGAGTTAGTGTTAGGGCTCGGGTTAGGTGTGTGTGCGATTGAGTGGACATGAGGGTTAGGGTGGATTTAAGTGAGTTAGGGTTAGGGAGCGAGTGAGGTGAGTGTGCGACAGTGACGGACCTTAGGGTTAGGGTTTGGGTTAAGGTAAGTGGGTAGTTAGTGGTGTGTGCATAGTTTAGTGTAGGGTTAGGTATCAGATTTTAGGTGTATGTGTGTGGATTTCTGTTTGTTTGGTGTGCTTGTGTTGTATGTATGTGTTTTGGATCAACGATTTTTTTCCCTGGGAAATAAATCGCTGATCTGACAGTTCAAGATTGTAAGCTTTTGCTTAAATTAGGTCGATCAATCAGCGTTCGCTTTTTTAAGCGTTCGATGATATAATATAGACCTGAGTATAATACCCCTTTTGGCATGTACCGCACAAAGCACCTGCAGCAAAAGAGGATCAATGGGTTCCAGCACATGCCTTACACAGACCAACTAAAATCCTTGTCACTATACTCAGTATTGTATAGACTACTTGGGTAGACTTATGCCTGGCTTACATAACCCAAGCCTAATGAATTTGCTGCACATCCGTAAATCAAACAGGACTAGAGCTACCCATTCCAGGGACATAAATATGTCCTGCGACTTGAGCAGTACATGCTGGAGGGACATATTTGTCTCCCAGTGACTGCTGTATCTTTGGAATAGGCTGACAATTCATGTGAAGCAGAGCACATCTATGACACTGTTCAAAAGGAACCTGGACAAGTGGATGGGGCAACATAAATTAATACTATGTACGTACTGTGTGCACCACCGGAACAAGTATCACACATGCTGTGTCTCTGACATAACATATGTGATTCTGAGTGATCATAGATGGTTCTGCACAAACACACTTGCACAACTATTATGACATGTTAGCAATCTATGAGAGTAATTAAGCACACCATCCCTTTTGAACATGGGCAGTCATTACTAAATACAAACCTGAGTATCAACTAGACTATCTATGTTATTACATTTGTATGACATGGCTAGGCTTGAAATGACCTCTGGTTCAATAGCCTAGTAATCTACTACGATCCTATGCATGTTGATGTACACCTTTCATGGGAACATATTCCACCTGGAGGATGTGTTGAAGTATGGATCCAACCATGTCAGGTAGGTGTATGTTCTGAGTCACACTGTGAGTGATCTGTGATGTTGTCACAGCCCACTGATTTGTGTGATAGGCCTGGATGAAGGTAAGACAGTGCATACTGCCTATCTTGATCTGGCCTAGGGTTTTGACACAATCTCCCACTCAGGTATCATTGAGAAATTCCCCCCAGCTGGTGATTAATCCTTATGTCACTAGATGGGTAGCCAACTGGCTCACCGACAGAACACATAATGTGAAAGCTGGTGAAACAACCTCTACCAGTAGAGCTGTCACCAGTGGCATACCACAAAGATCTATGCTGGGCCCTTTACTATTTGGAACCCAGTGCTGCAAAACCTGGTAACACAGATAGATAGTAATCTGGACTTCGACCACCAAGTTTTCACAGTGGTATGGAAAGGCTATGTTGTGTACCTCATAAGTCAGGCCATCATATCCAGAACTGTACTCAACCCTCATCAAAATACCCTTTTGCATGTACCTCACCAGACACCTGCAGCAGCCAGAGAGATCACATGGGATTCTCACCAAGAAAATACATGGCCTACAAGCTATACCATGACATATGTGAATAGACTGAAAGCCCTGTCACTGTAATCTGTATCATATAGGACAAGGAGACTTGTGCCTGGCCTACAGGCCAGTCTCTGATCCTGCCCTTATGGAAATATTGCACATCCACAAATCAGCTATAGCTGATGACATCAGTAGAGTCTGGTGAGAGGAAAATGTTAATAACATTATTCCACATGCTGGTGTAAAATGCTCTCTCTAATGTCAAGCAAGTACACAAACACACACACCCCAGTTGACTGCAGTGAGAACAGAACCCCTACCTACATAAGTACACCGACTAGAGAACTCTGTATTTAAAGCTAGTGCCACAGCACAAGTCTGACTTGAAGAGTATCAGGCAACACTTTATAGGTGTTGACATCAGCAGTGTTTGGTGAGGAGAAGATGGTAATAGCAGTGCCCCGCATGCTGGTGAAAAATTATCTCTCTGATGTCAAGCAATTGCACAAACACACACACACCAGTTGACTGCAGTGAGAATAGAACCCCTACTTATCTAACTATACCACCTAGAGAACTCAGCACTTTACATAAGCGCCATGGCACACATTTGACTTTTACAAGGCTGCAGGACAACTTATAGTGGATGGCATGGAGAGAAAATGTTGGGAGGCCTGCATGAAATGGATGTGTAGGCATGAGCAACTGTCAAAATACTGGCAATCCATGGGATTGAAGTGGTAACTGCAGGATGCACATTTATGGTCTTCTGACTGCATAGACACACACCTCCCAGCTGACTGCAGTGAGATTAGAACCCCTATCTAAGTACACAGACTAGAAAACTCAGTATTTTACGCAAGCGCCACAGCACAAGTCTGACTTGACAAAGCTGCAGGGCAACATATAGTGGATGACATCAACATGACATTGGAGAGAAGATGCTGGGAGGCCTGCATGTAATGGATGGGTAGACATGCCCAACTGTGAAAATATTGGTACTCCATGGGATTGGAGTGGTGACTGCAGGATACACAATTATGTTCTTCTGACTATACAGACAGGCAGACATGCATGCGAGTGTGCACACACACACACACACACACACACACACACACACACACACACACACACACACACACACACACACACACACACACCAGTTGACTACAATGAGAACAGAACCCCTACCTATCTAACTGCACCAACTAGAGAACTCAGTACTTATGCAAACGCCACAGCACAAGTCTGACTTTTACAAGGCTGCAGGGCAACTTACAGTGGATGACATCAGCAGTGGTTGCTGGAGTGAAGATGTTGGGACAACTGCATGAAATGGATACCTAGCCATGTCCAACTGTCAAGATATTAAAGTTCTGCATGTTACTAGGTTGATGAGTGTGCAATGTGTATTTGGTAGTTGTGTTTCCAACATGCTGGTACACTTTAAGAGACAGCTTTACAAACTATATATATTTTTTGTGGGACAGGTGCCAGTTTTTTTTTTTTTTTTTTTGCTTCAGTAAAAGAGAAATGTTGGGTAAGGGACATTGGTATTTCTGGATCAGGTAAGTTAGGTAGGTAAGGAAGCAAATGCAAACAAACAGGGCAAACAAGACAAGAACCAGGGATGGTGAGGGCCACAAAAGTTTGGGGGATACCATGACTGATTTGAGGGAGGGAACACCACAAGCTCATGCCCATCAATCAAGGGGACAGTGAGAATCTATTCCTGACCCACAGGACTGTCATCAATGTTCCCTTACTCTGCTGGCTGCTGCAGTGCTTGATGTATCCTCCCCCTATGGACCATGAGAGAGGGTAGCCTGTCCATCTGGCATAGGCATGTACCACTGGTGCTGTGCATGCCCTACACACCAACCATGGTATCCCTGGCAGGTGATAAAATCCCCACTTCCACCAGTATTCCCGGAGGGTACCAGCTGCCTGGGTACTGCTACCTGATGGCACAGGTAGTGCAGGGGAAGTACAGACAGTACTACCAGATTGGGTCCCAAATGTGCTGCGCGTTAGGCCAGAGCTGTTGGAGTGGGGGCAGGCTGAGTCACTGGAGTTGGCCTAGCTCCCTGTGCTGTAAAGCATTTAGTGATTTGTTAGAGATGGGTGACATGGAAACATTTTGACAACACATAATAGAAAAAAAGAGATAGGGATGGGGGTGAGAGAAAAAAGAGATAACATTAGTACCATCATATGTAACATACAATGCATTATCACAATGATATAACTATTGTATCAGAAGATTTAAATTTTAATATGCTGTAGCTTTCTAACTATAAACTCTAATTATGGATTGCTCAAAGTAATCCTTGCAATATGCAGATATTGCACATAGGCTTGGTCCAATTATACAGATTAAAGGTAACAGCAGGGCATTTATGCCACTTGTGTAGAATTTAATTTATGTAATAATATTATTAAAGGATTGCACTATTTTATACTTGTTACTTGTGTTATTTGAACCCACAACCTCTGACTACAGTCTTACACTTGACTCCTAAAGTTGGCTTCTGCTACAGACTGATGCATGCATACGTGTTTTTACAGTTAGGATATCCATGCTTACTTTGCTACTATTATATAGAAAAGAAAATATTTTTTAATTTAAAAGCTACAGTAATACTTCTCCTGAGCTACATACATACCACTTGCTTCCCTCAGTCTCTCTAGATGCTCAACATGGGCCTGCCTATTTGCACTGGTTTCAAAATTAGCTGTGAAAAGAAAAGAAGAGAACAGGAGAACATTATGCATACCAGTCTTGCCTATATTTAGCTTTCTATGTATTTTAAATTCTCTTTATTATCATACTTACACAACTGTGGGATGTTGTTAGTTTGGAACTCATCCAGCCATTAGTTGAGTGTATCCCTCTTGTGCATTTTTAGGTTATGTGGTGCCTTCCCTGTTCTTCAGTGCGTGGGATGCCAGTTGCACTGGATACAACCTTGGCCAGACTATTCCAAGCACAAGACTTGTACTGGGAGCCAGTAAAGTCCCCCTGAAAAAGCCTTTGGCCATGGAGCTTTACTAAGAGTAGAATAAAGATTCTGGACTCCTGAACACCTCACATCTGCCCCCTAAATCAGGCACCTTCCCCTCTAACACCAGACATGTCTAACCTGAAAATGCTATAGTAGCAAATAATGATTTCCTGCCCAATGCATGTTATCATGTTTACTGGTAGTGCACAAACCTATGTAATGATGGCAACCACATTTGTGCAATGTTAAGGGGAGAGCAACAGTGCCAAACAGAGAGGAAAGCAGTTTTGGAAACTGGGAGGTTAAGGTTATTCTGACACTTGACATAAGTTTGAGGGTGTGTGCTACTGTAACTGTTAGGTGATTTAACTTTGCAAACATGCACTGGAGACATAAATTTCATGACCTGATACATGTTTGGTTTGGCTTTATACACTGACAAAATAGATTTTTACAGTGTGGGATTCAAATGTATGCAGAAGAGACAAAACATTTTCTTCCACATGGAAAATTTTCCATCTTTGCCACAGAAGAAGTGCTTCTCAGATATAGTCATGAATTATTTATAAATGCGCATGACAGATTGATGTATTAACCATGTATGTGTGTGTCCTGACAAGGTCCTTTTTGTTTATTCATTCATTTGTGTATGTGTCTTACTGAAGCATGAAGGCCATCTAAGTCCAGATAGCAGAATTATAGGTACAGAAGCATAGTAGAAAGTATACCCTTAGTCATACATCTGAACCTTCAAAAGACAGTAATGGTGTCTTATCCCTCATATATATAATTCATATGAACTGCACTGCTGTGCATAGTTATTGTTATTTATAATTATGTATAAATTGTTATGTCATATTTAATACAAAGTGAAATGGAACAACAGTAAAAATGTCCAGAATTTCCTTTATTAGAACCCAGGACCATGTGTATGCCAGCCGCACACTTACACCTGTTGCCACAAGAATATTGAAATAACACTTGTATATTTTCCTGTCCATTACTATAAACTAAACTGTCACAACAGTAAAAATATGTTGCACTTCCATATTAGAACCCAGGACCATTGTATTACAGCCCTACATTTACATCTGCTTCCACAGAAATAGTTAAATAATAGTTGGATATTTCCTTATTCATTATTAACTTTTATGAGCTCACTGCTGCCCAATGCCACTTATCATGTTTGCATGGTGCCCAACACACAGTTGGTACAATGTATCTGTTTTGAAATTTTCTACTGTCTGCTTCCTCTCTGCAGGTGTTCTATAGCTGCAGGTGTTGGGGACACTTGCTAACAGCTGAGTAATGTCGCTTAGCTGTGTTGCGAAATGGAAAGCAAAAACTGCAACAATATATAATTTTTGACATTTAGAATGTCTGCATCCTGTCTGCAGGTGTTCTGTCTGCTTTCTGTGTAAGCCAGTGGTCCAAGTTTACACACTGTTAAATGTCGCACAAATGAGCTAAGCAAAGATAAACTTGTTTTAGCCTTGTGATCAGTGTTTATTGGGTATCATACTTAAACGACAAAGCTAGAACTTGAACCCTGATGTACAGAGAGCATATGCTGGGTGGATCAATGTGTTTAGCAGATGTGCAACACCCACACGTGATTCACAGGTGTAGTTGACGTACTGGCCATCCAACAAGTACTTTACTTGACATTTATTGTGTTTTCCTGTTTTCCCTCTATGCTGTGCACACACAAATACTGGTCATAAAAACGGAAAGTTAGTAGAAATGAAGAAAAGAAGTCCATTAATTAAACAACACTACAAAATGTATGTTGATACACATGAAATATATTTCCACAGGTCTGAATTTGAACTCTCACTCCAGTAAACCTTCAAAACACAGTAAGGGTGTCTTATTCCTCTTTGCCATGGAAACAGCTTTGTAGCAGAGAATGAAAATCATAATACATACAAGCAAATGCAACATCACCCACAGTATTAACAAAACAAATGACAGTTGCACACTTCTGAGTTGTTTGTACATGTATTAATTTCAGATGTAGTGCATTAAGTGATCACACTACCATTTATGACTATTACTTGCAGAAATGCAGCTCTGTCTTATCTCTCTCTGTTTGTTTCTCATTCTTCTCTTATCTGACCAGTAATCTGAGACATACAGTCTGTAAGGCATTTTGCATTATTCTTGTTAAAATGTGTGAAGATATTAAAAGGCAAATCCAGTTGTCAACAAATGCAGGGGAGGGTGGATGTTACTGAATACAAACTGTGAAATGTGTGTTGTTTACTTACATTTCAAACCTTGATACAATTACTTCTACACTTTGCAAGTCTAACCTGGTTGACACATCCACTGTAGGTAAGGGAGTCTGAATTGGTGTTGTGTTTTCCTTCTCCCTGCCAGTAATCATTCACAGTTGCAATATATTAGCAGCAAACACTGAGGGAGTGCTTGCACTATGTTTATATCAGCTACATGGAGCCATGAATTTGGGATTCAGCAATGCTAATCATTTCATACTTCATTTGCATCTTCACCATGTTCACAGGTCTGAATCTACACTATAAAATGGAACTTTGTAGCTAGGGAACCTGAAGGTGAGGAGACTTGTTTATGTGGCTAACACAGAAGAAGATTGCTACTACTTTGGATTTATCTGCACAGAAGACTACAGATCTTGATAAGGTATGACTGCATTTTTCAGTTATACACTGGATATGTTCATGTCACTAAGAAAATATTTATATTTATACCTATATCTATATATGTGCATTAGCAAATGCTACTTTTATCTGTATGCACTTCTTAGAAGTTTATTGATGACATAGGCATTTTGCCAGGGCATTTTATTTCTTAGAAGCACAGCCTTATTAATTTTTATCACAAATGGTAACATTACAACTGTTTTCCTTTTTACACTTTTCTATTATTATTTCAGTGACATGTAAATGTCCTATATTGTGAATGACACAGGGGTGTTAACCTTTTAGGATGGCCCATAGACATCTCTAGAGGGGTGCTGGCCATGAGTAGAGGTGATTGGCAATTGCATAAAATTGAATGTTCTGTGGAAAATGTGTACACGTGTTTTTGGGGTAGTTTATTTGATAGCACTTTTAACAGTTCACTAATGCATTATTCCTTTTTATTTGTTAGCAAAATGTGTCATTTGCCTGTTGTTTTGGGGATGGGGAGCCAAGTTCCATTTCTGTATTGGTGCAAAATTGTTTGTACAGAGGTTTGCTTTACTATTGTTAGTCTCATTGTTTTGGATCCAAACTTGCTTTGTGTATGACTGTAATATTTTACAACCACATAAGTCCTTTTTTATATATGACTATCCTGACTGTTTTTTGTTCCTCCAGTGGGTAATATTGAAAAACTACTTTTATATGTTATATCTAAACAGGACTTTTATTTATGTGATACTTATGTGTATTATCCTTCTTTTGTGTTTTATGTCACCTCAAACTATGGCACCCAGGCAACCCAATCCCTGAAAACCCCCCTCCAGTGACCCAGAGAATTAAGTAATTTTCCGAGCATTTAGGCAACATGGTGCCTTTCTGCTTGAGAGAGAATGTGAGGAATATGTCTGGCAGAATGGAAATCTGTCAGCATATAGTTGCTGATATAAACACAGTTGGTGTCCAGAGCAGAGCATATGATCAGGTGCACCACAGGGCCACTGACAAGATTTCATCAGCCTAGAGGAGAGCAGCTGCAGTGGCCCATGAACAGATGGCTATGGGGAGGCCTGCTACAAACCCACCACTGACATCAAATGAAGAGTTTCTGTCCACTGTCAAGGATCCAGAGAGGTCAGTGGAAAATGCACAAGAGCATGTGATTGATGTTGGTGCTGCTGTTTCAGGAAAGGCACATATGTCTGAGGAGGAGCTTCCAGGTAGGCTTACCTATCTCAATTGTTAAATATTTCTTGTATAGTAAAATATTGACAGCAATACTTAAGTTTTGTTTAACATAAAAATTTTGGGGGGGGACTAGTTATAGATTGATACAGTTAACAACACATTCGTGTTGATTACACATGTGCTTGGGGTGGACGTGCCATCCAAATTTTTGTTAAAAGTATTGTTAATGAACATAAAAAGGGCCAAAAGTTTTAATCCCCTGTGTTACTGTTAATTGCAATGACGATGTCCTTACATTTTGCTTAATGTCTTCCCAGGACCATCCTTCCTAGGAACCCAGGAGTTATCTGCACATGGTAAGCTACATATTTTTATTTCAGTACTGATAAGCATTTGACAGAAATAAGTGTTTATCTGTATGCAAGAGGTGGGTGTTAGGAGTGTGTGTTTTCATTGCTGTACCATCTGTGATAGCGGCACCAGTGTTAGTTTGTTAGCATATATTCAATTGTAGCTGTGTAGGCATTCATTTTTTTTCTTCTGTTTGTTGCTTATTATCACAGGTGATCCTGATAGTGGGGGTGTAGCACTCTTGACACCTGATGTCGAAGTATCAGCAGACTCTGATGATGGTGGGCAAGCAGAGGCACAGTCAGGGGGTGCAGAGGTTGAATCTGATACTGAGATTGACATTCAGCCACCCCCTGTAATTCCATCAGACACAGCCAGTAGGCGTACTCCAACTCATTCCCGTTCATCCTCAGATATTGGACAGGTGGAGGTTGAGACACTCGATCAGGGTAGTGTGGTTACTGCAACTTCAGTGCCTGTTGACTCTGGCCATAGCCAAAGTGTGGATGAGGTGCCACACAGGAGGTTTGCTAGGGGTGCTCGGAAGAGAACTGCTGTCCATCCTCCATCTGATCCAGGTGTATATTTCAGTGCCACTTGACATATGTTTAGGGCCATCATGGAGGCACAGGCACATTCCAATAGGTCTTCCAAAGAAATGCCTAGGGTTGTAGATGTGGCACAGGCTGACATGCATGACTGCTTCCACTATGTTGCTGATTCAATGGATCGGATGAATGACACATTGGAATGGGCAGTGTCTGTGATAGAATGTTTGCTGAGATGGGGACGGCATCCATGTAGACATAGGTCAGCCACATCATCTGATGATAGCCAATGTGACCATGCCTGATCATGCTCCCAAAGTGGCACTACTTCCACTGCTCTGTCAGTGGTTGAGGTGTCCACACCCAGATGTGGCAGGCATGGGGTCATGGTCCTGGGCATCCTTGTAAGGAGAGCTCATCCAGCAGACATCAGTCACATTCAGGTAGCAGCAGTGCATCTGACCATGGTTGTGGACATGCCAGTTCAACTCCTGGCAGAGCCAGTTCTCAGGGTTGGGCACAATGACGACGAACTGCCACCTCTACCATGCACAAGTCACATCTGTCCAATATACCAAGATGTAGAGCTAGCATAGAGCTTGGCTGTGTTCTTGCAGACATGCACATACCATTTTCATCTGGATGGACAATACAGACAGACAGACACACACACACACACACACACACACAACAGTCACATGGTTCAGCTGTGAGGCTTAAAACTCATTCTGTCTCAGTGGCTATTTGTTACTTTATCCAAATGTCTGCCTGTTCTCTTTCTTACTCACATGCATGCAGTTACCTTTTGTGTCAGCCTAGGCTTCCTGCCCACCCCCACAACACCCTGTGCAAGTGATGGTAACTGTGCCATACCCTTGTTTTCTATCTTTTGGATTCAGGGATATATAAGCTTTGTGTCTGATGCTCAGAGTGCATAGCTGACTCAGTGCTTAGAATATATGTGCATGTGATGCTGTTTTGCTACTTGTACTGCTTTCTTACAGATTTTTGTAATGCGTACTATGACATCCAGATAATTTCCCACTGAACTACCACCAAATAATGTGACATCCCTTACTATACTGGGCCAGTAACTAAGGAGCTTCAATCCTCACTACTGACTCCAATGTGAGACTGTCACTTAAACAGGCATAATATTTCACAATTTTTCCCTAAAAGCACAACAGGAATATGCACTATAGCCTGGAACTGAACTGTATACTTCTGTCTACCCCTAATGTAACTCCTTATTGCCCACTTCACAGCAATGTGTCTCAGTTTTAGACCTCTGATACACTCACACTTAAATAAATTAACTCACACACATCCAAACACTTATGGAAAAGCCTGACACAGATTTCTAGTTGTGTCCCTTCCCCAAAATAATATGGTAATGCTGCCACTAATCAGAGTGTCTCCATGTCCTCTTAAAGGGGTGACTAAATTTAAAAATTAGATATTAAAACAAATGATGGCAAATGACCTAAGCAGCCAGGCTTTCGGAGTGGCCTGGGAAGTTATCAAGCCAAGCATAAGCACTATCATATCACTAAAGAAAACACTGATTGATCAGCCACAATGTAAGCTAATAAAAATATTTAGTAATGAGCAAAATGATTAAAAATATAAAACAGTAATTTTCAATTAACAAATAGAACTCAATCACCAGGAAAATGAAATCAATACTGTAGGATAGAAATCCAATATTCAGAAAAACTCTAACTGATCTAACTGATTAGTTATAATTTTCCTATCTGACTAAATAACACTGTCCCCAATCTAAACTAAATCATTACAGCAGAGCTAAGGCAGGCTTACAGTTCTTGGTGAGTCCTTTCGGGCATCCACTACACAGTACAATTGTGAACAACTCACAGCTATAACTGCCAACTGTAACTGACTTTAGCAGGCTCTTTTATACACTAGTCTAGCTGTCACAGCTGTTCCAGTTCTAATTTTCATTTCATATTTTGAAAATAAACCAACAGCTGTTTAATAAAAGTTACTTCATGTGTTTCAGTTTCTGACAGTAACACGTAGCAACTGGCAACATTCAGGTGACATAATCTGTAGATCAGCAGAATCTGAGACAGTTTGCCTTTAGAATCTTTCTTTACAAACATGTACAGTTAGAAATGTAAAAGGACACTGTTCAAGTCTTTAAAACATTCTGTACAGATTATAAATCAATATGCAAGAACTTATTTACAATATCATAGCTACTCATGCCAGCATATAATACACAGGTTAAACTGAAATTATGTACAAAAACTTCAGCCAGACATGCTAGCACAAATGACAGTGTCTAATTTCTTCACATGTACATGCCTCCCACAAGCTTACAATAAAAAGGTTGGACAAAGCCATAAACAAAAGTGGGACAAAGGCTGAACAATTGGGGGCCTTTTATATATTTTGGTCTTACAAAGTTAAAAGACATTTGATAGAATCAAACAGTTTTTGCATCAGTATTTTTAGGATTTTTCTGAGGGATGTGAAATCTGAAACTGAAATGTGTGTTATTAATTTCTAACTTCACTCCTTAATGATTTGCCAGTGCAAAATGAGGCCAAACTGAGGATGTTTGATGACTATCAATACTTTTGAGAGCTATGAATGTGCGAATCTTCGATGCGTGAGGCCTATTACTAAATAGAGGACACAGATATTCACATAACTCACTGCTGTCACAATCTTGAAGTCATTGTTGTAAATATTAACCACCTTTTACTTATTTACATTACCAAGCAACAGTATTCCAGGCTATGCCATTCATTGGTATTATTACACATTTTTGTTCTGTTCCAGGTTCATAGGTTCATAGGTAGGTAGTAGGCTATCCACCCGAGGGCATTTATAAGCCTAGCCAGAGTGTGTTGGCTTTCGCCACCCCATTGATTAATTAACTGATCCTCTGTCAAGCAGAGCCAATGAAGTGATCCTAGGGGTGTATTTTCTGTTACCCATCCACTCATCAAGGTTTCTCTTGAAGAGTGTTAGTGAGGGGCTCTGCCTGATGTAATTTGGAATTTTGTTCCAAAGCATGGGGAATCTTTGTGACAGGAATCTCTCTCTCCAGCATGTTCTATTTATTGTTGTGGGGAGGTTTAGCTCACTAGAGCACGTGGCTCACAGTGACTTGGATTTCTTTAGATGGAGCATGTCCATCAATTCTGAGTTGGACATGGCTTTGTAAGTCAGGCAGAGATCACTCTGAGTAAGCGATATGCTCCTGAGTACAGCTGGAGTTTTTTCAGTCGGGCTGCATAGAACATATGTTTGAGGCCAGTAATCCTCTTGGTGAGGTACTTTTGTGGTCTTTCCAGCTGTTGGAAGTGTCTTGTGAGGTACATCCCAAATGGGGCATTGTACTCTATGATGGGTCTAATGAGTGATGAGTAGAGGGGCACTATAACCTCTTTATTTCTAGATGCGAACCCTTTAGTAATTAGATGGGCCATATAGAAGGATTTCCTTACTACTTTGGCAATATGATTTTCAAAGGAGAGATTACTATCTACCTGGATCCCCAGATCTCTTATTACCTCTTCTGTATTATGGGGGCTGCCACCTATGTGGTAATTCGTGGGTTTTTTGCTTTTCCCAAATGGGATGACTATGCATTTTTTGGCATTTAGCTTGGGGCCATGACTTTGACACTGGGTGTCTGTCTCAGTAAGGCCCTTTTGGAGGATGTCCATGTCAGCTGGAGAGTCAATTATGGCTCCCAGTTTGCAGTCATTGGTGAACTTGGTTAGCCATAGTCCTCCTGTGTTTGCCTGTACTTCTAAGAAGTATATGCCGAACAGTAGGGGTCCCAGGACCGAGCCGTGTGGGACACCACTTGTGACTGGTTTAGAGTTGGACCTGGTGCCTGCTATACTTACCGTGTGAGTTCTGTCTGTAAACCAGTTGGCAACCCATCTTGTGACGTAGGGGTTTATGTTCAGGCTGGTGAGTTTTTCTGTAATACCTGAGTGGGGAATGGTGTCGAAAGCTTTGACGAGGTCAAGGTAGGCTGTGTGAACCACCTTTCCCTCATCTATGGCCTTGGTGACTGTCTCGAAGAAGTCAACCAGGTTTAGTAGGCATGATCTGCCCTTAACAAAGCCGACCTGGGTCGGGTCAAGTGTTTGGAGGTTTCCAATGTCTTTGTTAATGAGTTCCATGATGATGCGCTCCATAGCCTTGCAGATCAGGCTAGTCAGGCTTATGGGGTGACAGTTACCAGGGTCAGTTGTGACCCCTCCTTTGTGGAGAGTAATAATCGTTGCTGTGGGCCATTCTATGGGCACTTAGCCTGTGGAGAGGCTGAGGTTGAACAGCGTGTTTAGGTGGGGGGTTAGTTCATTCTGTAGTTTGTGCAAGACGCAGCCTGGGACACCATCTGGTCCCATTGATGCTGTGTTTTTGGTTTTTGAAAGGGCTGTTTTCACCTGTGTGTCTGTGATTTGTGGGACACTACACTTTTCCGGTATTGTTGTAGGCCCTTTTGGAGGTGAGAGGGGGGTGAAGTTTGCACTGAATCTATCTGCCAGGATATTGGCAATATCAGTAGGTTCAGTATATTTTGTGCTATTTTGCACTAGTTCAGTGCATATCTGCGAGTTGCCACTTAGATTCTTAACATAGCTAAATAAGGCTTTGTGGTTATTTTTTGAATCATTGGCTATTTTTCTTTCAAAGTTAGCCTTTGATGATTTCATGAGGGGCCTTAGTTTCTTACTGATACTGATCAGGGATGTCTTTTCTTCTTGGGATTTGCTTTTTTTCTGAACTAGTTTCCTCCTTCTATTGTATAGCCTGTTTATTGCAGGGGTCCACAAAACTGATTTCCTTCTCTTAGAGGAGTGAGTCTTGGTTTTGCTAGGGATGGCACAATCCATGCATCCTTGTAGGTGCTCATAGAGTGCATTTGTAAAGGTTTCTGCATCTTGGGCAATGTTATCCTCTAGCGTGGGGGCTGTGAAACTTACCACCTCTGTCTTAAGTAAGGTGAAGTTTGCTTTAGAAAAGTTTTTTACTGTGATTTCCTTAGTTGGGGGTGGGGGTGGGGGTGGGGTGTGGACATCCAGAGTAATTGGTTTATGGTCTGATCTAACCAGTGACAGATTGACCTCTGCTGTGGAATACCTGTTGCCCATGCTGGTGATGACCAGGTCCAATATGTTTTCACATCTGATAGGGGAGTTTACCAGCTGATCCAGGGTATTTGAGTTGATGAATTCCAGGAAGTGCTGGTCCTGAGAATTTGTCCCAGTGAATGGTAGGGTAATTGAAATTGCCCAATATCAGGGTGTTCGGTAGGACCTTCATGTTTTCCAGTGTCTCCAGAAAGGTGGAGTGGTGGTCCTGGGACATGGAGGGTGATCTGTAGAAGGCCACAATTTTCACTGCAGATTTGCCCGATGTTAGTTGCACATGGATGATCTCAGAGGTATCATGCTGCACCACTAACCTGGAGGTGTAGGTATCCTTGATGAATATGGATACACCCCCTCCTTTTGTGTTTCAGTCCATGTTCTGTGGCTGAAACGTGTGGTATGAGTCAACACTTACCTTGTAAATCCATCAGTTACTACACTTTTATTTCAAACCTGACTATGATGTCAGGAGTACACAGCTATTACATGGGTAGGTAAAGGTTGCGAGCATTGCCTGGCATCAATATTACTATATGTATGTGCATAGGATGAAGATTTTAGCCCCTTACGTGATGAGTGAGTGTGTTATGCATTGCCTCCTAGCATATTGAGCACACCTAGGTCTGCCTACACCCACAGCAGCTGCTGGATTCCCCTCTGACTCCTCACCTGAATGTGGCTGTGGTAACCTTGCCAGTGGTGGTGGGATGTGTGCCCCTTCCCCTTGTTGATCCTGTTGAAGCTATTTTCTCAGGATGATGTTATGAAGCATGACACAGACACTGAATATTTCAGTACATGTAGGTGGATTGTACTACAGGGCTCCCCAGATGTAGCTAGGCACCAGAACCACAACTTCAGCAGCCCAAACACACATTCTATGATATTTCTGATTTGAGCGTGTGTCTCATTATGATGTTCTTCAGTGGGTGTGTGTGCATTTCTGATGGACATCATCAGTCATGGCTCCAGTGCATAACCTGCATCCTGCAGTAAATTGCCCTGTGGGATATCACCCCGAGTGAACATATGATACAGTTGGGAGTTGTGCCAGTTACGTGAGTCGTGTTAACTGTCTAGGTTGCCAGCACACATATTCAAGATGATTCCCTTAACATTACACATGGCTTGGCACTTAATGGAGTGGAAGCCCTTTCGATTTATGTAGACCCTTCCCTGTTTCCTAAGTGGTGCTTTGATTTCTATATGTGTACAATCTATGGCACCCAGTACTTCATGGTAGTGTGCTACTGGGTAGAACTTCTGCATATTTGTGGCTCTATCCTCAAATGTACAGCGAAAATATATGCGATCACTGGTATGTTGTAGCATAGTATTCAGGAATTGATGGAGGATCCTAGATGTTGATGCCTGTGACACCCCCAACATGTCCCCTATTGGTCTCAGAAAGGCTCCTGTAGTTAAAATTCTAATACTACACATACCTTTGTCTCCACTGGTATTGGTTCTCCTCTGTTTGCCCTTGGGCTGAGTTGAGGACGACAGAGGTTGCAGAGTTACTGTAGTGTGTTTCTATCCACCCTGTAGCACTCTACAATTTCCACCTCATGTAGACTGTGAAAAGTTAAATGGGGTCAGAAAATTCTTCTTCTTCACAGCCATGGTCTATTAGTAGTAGCAGCAGCATAGACTTCAGCCTGCTGCACATACACATGAATTAAAGCAACAGCAGCTCCTAACATTCTTTCTGTGTAGACTCCTTCCCATGGCTGTTTTCCAATAGGTTTTGTAATTTATTTATTTTATTTTTATTTATTTAGCATTTGTTTACCGAGAAAGTCCAACTTGGAATGAGCCAATTTTCAGCAGAGGCCCAGGGAGAAATGCTCCAGATGCATGTCTTTGTAGTTCACAGGGAAAACCAGCACTAAGTCTACACAGTTGCTTCATAGCTTGTTGAATAGCTCCTCCATGTTGGATTGGTTGAATAGCTCACAGTTCAGCTGCTTATGTTGTAATTAGCATACCATAGTGTTTACCATGATTGCGTGACTCTACACACTGTGTAAAGCTGCTTACTGAATACAAGACAGTGTCCTACCCTGCACATGGGTTTAGTGGCTCATGTAGGCATTACTGAACCGGCACCAATACTATGGCTCTTAGATATACAGTGTAGAACCCACATCACCTGGATGAGTTCTTGTGTTCCCACACCTTGTTAAGCTGAACAGTAAAACTGCCCACTATTGCACTGAAATAACATAATTAAACCAGGGGTCTCAGGCTGCTAAGCTCGCAAAAGCCATGGGATTCTAGATAGTCTGGGGGGCGTGTTTTAAAGTTTATTTTTCCAACCTTTTAATCCAGTGATGGTCATAACAAAAATTTTGACTAAGGAAAGAAATTCAGTAAACATGCTGTTTCCAAATTTAATATTCAAAGCTAACAAAAATAGTATTTTGCAATAAACTGACATGACTAATGTTTACAAGGTATAAAGAGGTATGCCTGCCTCTCTATGCAAAAAAAAAAAAAAAAATCCTGTGCACTCCTCTGGTGTTAGACTGGGATAAAAAAGAAATAAATGACCACAATCATATATTTAGAGTTATTGTTGTCAGATATATCATGTCTCCTCACCCCTATCCCCAAAAGAATATACAAAGACCCAAATCAGGGATGGATTTTAAATATTACTTTTAAATGCATAGCGATTTTCAAGAATAACAGGTTTTGCATTTGTAAACATTTTCTGATTTATACAAAGTGTCAAATTCACATGTCTGTCATTATTCAGTGACTGCAATTCACAACAATTTGCCAGAAAGCCACAAATATTATGAGGAACACACCAAAACATGAGGAAAATCAAACACAGTTAAGAGCAATGCATCCTGCACAAACACACACACATACAAATTATAGCCACTTGTATGACTCTATGAACCTCAGATATCTGCTCTCAATCAAATAAATGCATATATAATGATCTAAAAGTGTATTGCATCTCTCCGCTGTCAGAAGCACATAGGGCAGCCCACTACAAAAACCTCTACCCTTTCAACCTCTTCTTTTGAAACCATCTGCACTTATAAACTTAACATTGTATTTTCTGAAGTATATGAAGTCTGAAACTGAAATGTCTCTCATTAGTTAGTGATTGCAATCCTTAATTTGCCAGAAAGAAAATAGTAACAATTTTGAAGCCCTTAGCTCCACCAGTAAATCCACCATTGATGGAAAAAAAACACATCTCATAAGCCATTAACTGCTTCTCCACCCAGCAAAGGAATAGAAAGCCAGCAAGCTGATTGGTCAAATGCAATGACCTCCCAAAGGTTTGTGCATTTAATTAATTACCTCCCTCATTTGGCATGAGAATTCCAGATAAGGAGCTCCACAGGCTGTTAATATTTTATCATTAAGTAAAGAAATGCTGTGTTTCTTTAGTAAACTAGAAAAGCAGTATGAGGACCGTCAAGAAACTATTTGGAGACTGGCATTGGTCCACAGACTACACTTTGAGTAGCACTGATGTATGCAAACACAATTTTTTATTGTTGTTTATTAAGTAGGTCTTGTGATTTCAAGTGAGTAAAGAAACTAGTTGGAGACCGGCACTGGTCCACAGACTACACTTTAAGAAGCACTGATGGATGCAAACACAATTTTTTATTGTTGTTTATTAAGTAGGTCTTGTGATTTAGTGTGAATGTTTTAGTGTTTGGGTCAGATCTTATTTTATTTGGCAAAGAGTTCCAAAGTTTGATTGTATATATCGAGTATAGTGAGTTTCCATAATGAATGTCAGTCTTAGTGGTACATAGTGGCTGTTTTTGCTGAGATATAAGTTGTTTGTGGAAATTATAACCCTGTAAATAAATATCCTGAATGAACTGTTCAAATTTCTCTAAGGACCCACCAAAGATTAATTTTAACTCACTCATGTCTCAAATGTAAAATAATGAATATTTTAATCATGAAATGAACATATTTCTTTTTAGCAAAACCCATTATCAAATTAACATAACTTAGTAAAAAAACTCTTCCAATAGCTGTCTACCTTTGTTATAAATAAACTACTGTAACCACAAAGCATGGCTGGCTATTTATGTCTTTACTGTGTACGCTTATTGGCTTATTGATGGGATCTGTCTATTAATATGTTGTTACACTTTTTGGGTAATGTTGAAACAAGTTATTTACAAGCTCTAACCAGGTATTTATAGGCCCGGTTTCTGGTTTTGGCGAAATAACTGATTTTGATGATATCATATCATCAGGATTACATCTTTGATTGCTAATAACTTGTTTTGGGGATAGTGCAAATAATGCTTATGGCAAATGTGCATGTGTAACAATGTAAATATCAATGGTGGGGAGTTTATAATACTAAAAATCAATGGACAGTTTCTCGCAGGTTATTGTCAAGCCTTTGGGGTTTTGTACTGATTGGACTTATTCATATTGTTTATTTATACATCATTATCTTATAATACTTCATTTTCAATATGGATGGCTAATTATGTGTTTTTCATATGGTTCACAACAATATTCAATGTTTCCATCTGACTGGGCCTATTAGGGTCGATTACATAGAACCTTTTGGGCATTGCCTTTTTTACATATAGGCTCGGCATTGTATAGGCTTACAATAGTATTTATGCAGCTTTACCTAATATTTTTAAGATCTAAAATTTTTTATATTCAAGTCTTTCTAAGTCAGGTGGTAAGGCTTTAGAATTGTTTTCATTTTATGTGGTTGCTATTTATATTTTTTCCAGCTGGTCTTGGTGCTTATTAATACGGGGATCATTTATTATATAGGTTTAGCATATAAGGATCTTGGATTGTTTCATTCTTATTCAATTTCAATAGATTGTTGTTGTGTCTTTCGGCTTTTCCCAGTTAGGAGTCACCACAGCGGAACTCCAGTCCGCTAATGATTGGTAGTTGATTTTTACATGCCGAGTTACCAGCCCTGATGCACAACCTTCAACGAAGGTACGCCCATTCACGCATGTCTCCACGCAGAAGACGCTCTAGCTGAGAATCGAACCGAACAGTGTCTTACTGTGAGGTGACAATTTCTTATTGTAAACTCATAGCTTAGTCATTTATACAGTTTCTGCACACACTGTACAGTTTTGGAAATAACAATAAGTTGTCCGGATTCATGGTACATTTATTTATTTTATTTTTTTTAGAAGGTATTATTTGATATTGCTGCTGGAGGGTTCGCTCTGACTATTTGGGTTCCTATATTGTGTTTGGGACTTTGGTATAGTGGTGACTGCTATTGCTTTTGTTTAGAATTGTATAATTGTTTATTTTGGTTTGTCTGCTTTTAAACCATTATCATTATTTTGAACTTGATGGGTAATGATTTTTCCTCAACATCTCCAATAATGGTTCAAGGTTTTCAGTCACTAGTATATGGATAGTGGAGCGTAGCTTTAACTTAATTTTTGCCAGGTTTTGGCTGAGGCTTTGGCTATTATTGCTCCTGTTCGGTGTGTGAATGGACTGGACACAGTTAGTTGATATTGGCGTAGCATTACTTGGTTTGTGGTAAGTGCTGTTATTGCCAATATCCACTTGTGTATATGGTTCTGTGACCAATAATACTTTGAATAAGTGGAATACTGTTTGATCTTGATCTGTTATTCTTATAGGTTTATAGACCTTGCATTGTATTCATTGCAAGTCTACAGTATGGATTTAATCAGTTTGATATCTGGTTTGTCAGCTGACAGAGAGGATCTTGGGGTATTTGGTTTTGGTACAACAACCAATAATGGCAACAGTAGTGCATCCTTGGGTCCCGAGGCTAGCTGTGGATTGGTTTTTGATGAATTGCACAAGCATATGAGGTCATTAAGATCACATGTATGGCACCTCAAGCTCTTCAAGGCCTATATGGCCAAAAGGTATCACACCTAGAGGGCTTAGGATTAGAATACAGCCTCATGTAAGTGAGGCAGATGAGGAGCTCAGTAGTCAGTGGGGAGCCATTCAGCAGCAAGCTACCATGTCTTTTATTGAGGCTTTGGCCAAGTACCATGATAGAGTGGTTGATTATGAGATCAGTGAGGTTCCAAAACTGTGTAGTGAGGTACAGAAATTTGAAGGAGAATCCTTCTTTACCAGAAATTTGAATAAGGTGGTGACTGATTTAAGTAACCTTGAGGAGCAACTCAAATCTAGAAAAATCAAAAAATTCCAACGAGATCAGTTAGACTATCAGGGTAGCAACCCATTTAGTAATACCAACAAGCAAGTCAGATTTATACAAAGCCAATCCAGAACTCCAAAAAGAAAAAGGCCCAGATCTATTCTTAAAAAACGTCCAGTTGATAATGGATCATCTACTGATGATCCATCTTCTTGTACAGATAGTGACATGCACCTGGCATCAGATTCACCGACCCCCAATAGGACACAGGGATTTGTCCCTTTAGGCCAAGATACAAATGAGGGGGGAGGAAACATAGGAAAAATCAACAATATACAAGGTCTCTTGAGACTAGCAATACAGAAGTAAATGAAAATGTAAATGTTTTGAACTTATCCGATTTCAGTTTGTCAGCAACTCACATGTCCATTTTGAATAAAGGACTGAATTTTATTCCTGGCTTTGTGGTCTCTGAAGATTTTTTGGCACAGGATGTAATGTCTTTTTGTAGAATACTCAATCTTAAGTTGCAATTTGGTGATACGGATGGTAACATTGAAAATGATAAGTTTATATATCATAAATCAAGATATCTTCCCCCTATGCATCCTATAGTGCACCAGTTTCAGAGCAGTGTTCTCAAAGATCTGCACTATCGAAGCTCTGATATTCCATTTAAACACAATAATTTGTCTTTGGCTGAAAAGGATGCACTTATAGAGTTACAGAACAACAAGGATATTGTCATCATATCTGCGGATAAGGGTGGGGCAGTAGTAGTAATGAATTGGTCAGAATATGATAATGAGGCCAAAAGACAGCTTCTCGATAGACACTATTATTCAGAAATGTCCATCAACCCCACCTTTAGATTCAAGAAGCAAATAGATGATTTTTTTGTTAACTGCTAGGGACGAAGGTATTATCACTGATAGGGTTATGCAGCAACTCATGATTCATGATTCTGCTAATCAATACATCTATTTTCTACCCAAAATACACAAAGATCTTGTTCATCCACCCGGACGACCAATTGTTTCAGGAAAAGGATATATTATGGAACCTTTGTCAATTTTTCTTACTAAGTATCTGAAGCCTTTGCTACGCTGGGTACGTTCTCATCTACAAGACACCACAGAATTCCTCAAAATCATCTCTGAAACCCAGTTGGAACCAGGATGGCTTATGTGCACACTTGATGTTAGTGGTTTATATACTAACATCTCTCATCAAGTTGGACTGGAAGCCATTGGTTATTGGTTGCAGGTGGCTGATTTATATCAGCCTGATTTCAACAACTTTCTTGTAGGTCTTGCAGAACATGTCTTAACTAATAATGTCTTCTTTTACCAGGATACTTGCTATTGGCAAACCAAGGGTACAGCTATGGGGGCATCTTTTGCCCCCATTTATGCGGACCTATTCATGGCATTCATTGAGGAACAAATCATTTATGATAGTGGCCATAATATTTTCCTGGATGAAATTGACATTTGGAGAAGCTATTTGGATGATTGCTGGATGGTATGGAGGACAGATGTGGATTACTTGTTGGAATTTATATCCTATCTGAATGATAATAAATGGGGCCTGCATTTCACAGTTAGCCATTGTGTAGATACCATCACTTTCCTTGATGTCCTGATCAATAGATTACCTGAACCTACTTTAAGTATGCAGGTCTATAGAAAGTATCCACAATTCAACACTGTCCTCCATGCATCCAGCTTTCATCCCCCTCACATAGCAAGGAATATCCCCAAATCACAATATATACGAATGAGGTGTATTTCTTCTCAGGAATTCACTTTTCCAGAACATAGACAGGACTTTAGCAGATTCAAGTCCAGGGGACATCATATGGGACATGTTTCGCAGGCCAGCAACTGGGTGAATACATTGAAAAGGGAGGATCTGCTGACTTAGAAATCATGTGAAGAATGGAACCCACAACCCATTAGATTTGTCACCACATATGCGAGGAATTCAGATGCACTTATTAATAGCATATACAGACATTGGAACATATTACAGTGTGACCAGGATCTATTGAATATGTTACCGGATAGGAGTCTGTTTTCATTTCGCAAAGGTAAAAATTTGGCATCCTGTTTCAGTCATCACAAACATTCTCATGACAAAAGTTGGTCTCAAGTGACACAAACTACTATTACGGGTGAACCTTTGATTGGATGTTTTCCATGTGGCCACTGTATACACTGTGATAAAATATCTAAGTCCAAACAGTTCACGAGTAAAAACTGTGGCATTGTGTATAACATACATTTTTTTGCCAATTGCAGTAATGATTGGCTTGTATATCTAGCCACATGCACTTGTGGATCGTTCTATATTGGACAAACATCTCGTCCACTCAGGCTGAGAATCTCAGAGCATGTAAGTAACATTAAGAACAAAAAATCCAACAATCCACTATATAAACATTGCATGATACATAAATCAGCTAAATTTACATTTATGATTATTGATGTGGTAAAGGGAAATAAATTAAGCAAAACAGGTTGGCATTCCATTCTAGATTCTAAAGAGAAAAAATGGATTGTAAAGTTAGGTGGATTGTTTCCACCTGGACTTTATGAGCAATTTGAAATGAACCAATGAAGGTTTTGATTAATTAAGATGCAGGTATATAAACAGCAGTACTTGTTTTTATGTTCACACTGATGAAGGCTGTGTTTCTTACCAGCCAAAACCGGTCTGGTTACTTGTTTTGTATGCTGCATTAATTAATAAATTTTTCAGGTCACAGTTTGCTGGCTCATTGTCTTTTTGGATAAATAAACTACCACATTAAACCACAAATAATTTTTAATTAAACAAAAATCCAATAATCTTAAATAATATTGCTCCCTTCCTTTCTTACTTTAAAAGATAGTTTACTACTCAATATTAACTCATGTGAAACTGATTTATATAGACTCAAAACACCAGCAGCAGCAAAAATATCCTTCCCTCCATTAAAATATCTCTCTCTTTTTGTAAGAGATGCAAAAAATGAATAAAACAACTAAAAAACACTTCACAATGAAAGAAAGGTTTTAACATAAGGCTGTAAATAATAATCTAGCAACCAATTCTGTATTGTAATTCACCTAGGATGCTATTTGTCTCCCTGGTAGTGCTGTTATTGATTTATGTACTTTAGAAAATCCACACAACAACGGTAATCTTGCACCATTTACCAACAAAACTTAATTTTGTTAAGTTATTAATACACCCTCATTCACAGCTTCCTCTAGTAAAGTACCTCCATACTGATGAACTTGCAGCATGGGGGTTAAATGATAAAGGCAAATGTGTACTGTGATCATTCAGCAACTTTTCTACAAGTTTCTTTTGAAAAAAAAACTACACTATTGCCTTGCCCAGCTTCCTCAAGACTAAACTGTTCATGCATAAAATATATGTCCTTATTAACTTAACTGCTTGAATCCAAATATGAGAAATATGAAGTACCTAAATGTGCCAAAAAGTGATAAGTAAATACAGTCTATAACTCATTCCTGAAGTCAAGGTTTCCTGTTGTCACTTCTTCAGTTTCTGTTTTCATCCTCTTTTGAGGAAATAGTGTTGTTCCTTGCAGTTTTAAATATGGGAAGGTTATTCTACATCAGGAAAAATAATCCATCATGGGTTACATATTTTCACCCAAAAGCCCAGGTTGTAACCTCTATGGAAAATCATTGATTATACTTTATACACAACTGTTTGAATCTGTAAAACATTACTTTATCTTTTTCCCACAACAGTATCTGTTTAGGGATGCACATGGTGTCAGGATGTCACATCAATAGTGACCTTATTATGTAGTATATCTGTATATAATTTTTTTTCTGATATATTCACTTAAGCCATGGTTGAAAAGGATCCTCAGACCAGTCCACCTACTCAGGTAACAAATACAAATAAATAAATAAATAAATGAATAAGTAAATAAATAATGCAGGCAATTTACCAGAAATAATATTTAGGCATGCCTGACCAAATACAACATGAACAAAAAAATGCACGGGCAATGTGTCTTATAAGGATTTAAGGGGAAATACTGCCCACTGCCCTTATCAGGTTTAACTACTGACACCTAGATTCCAAAACAGTTTAAGCTTACAGCAATGTGCTACATGTAAACTGCAGATATTAAAAAAGCACTTGCAATTACAAAAGAATCACCTCAAACAAGGTATGCAAATGAAGAAGTACATAATTAAGTGGTGAGACCTTGTAGACAGTATTCAATTCAAAAAAAAATCTCAGAGACATGGAACCCTTAAAATATGTAAGTGAAAACTGGCATGTCAGTCTTAAAGTGATTACTGGAGACAGCTTACTAGTGAATGGCATGAAAAAATATGCCCCTAGTATTGGCAGCTACTGTCATACAGGTGGATATACTGATAATTTGGGAGATGACACCACTTACTATACATCCTTCAGCATTCTGTGCCATCAAAGATCCTACCCTCTTGGACCTCTTCTACATCTACAATTTAAACAGGTCTACAAACACTCAAAGTAGAGATCTAAACGTTCATCAACAATTAAAACACATTGGAGGAACAAACTCACATCTTTCAAGAGAAATTGGAACATTTTGTTAAGTCTACCAGAATTATCAGATATATTACCGGATAAATGTTTATTCTCATTCCGTAAAGGAAAGAATCTAGCCTCATGTTTCAATCATTATAAACATACACATTATGCTAGCAATGCACAATTTTCACAAACAACTATGACTGGGGAACCTCTAGTGGGGTGTTCCCCCTGTGGTCATTGCAGTAATTGTGATAAAATTGCTAAATCTAAGGAATTTACTAGTAGGAATTGCCCAAGGGTCTATGACATTTCATTCTTTGCAAATTGCAGCAGTGAATGGCTTATTTATTTGGCCACATGCATTTGTGGCTCCTTTTATGTTGGTCAAACATCTCGTCCTTTAAGACTACGGATTTCTGAACATATGAGCAATATTAAAAATAAGAAAATTAACAATCCTTTGTACAAACACACTTTGAAACATCACATTGCTAAATTTTCCTTTATGGTGATTGATTTGGTCAAGGGTATTAAATTTAATAAAACGGGATGGCACTCAATGTTAGATACAAAAGAAAAGAAATGGATTACTAAATTAGGTGCTCTTTTTTCACCTGGATTAAATGAGCAATTTTAATTGAACCAATAGGATGTGTTTAAGATACTATTTAAGTTACATCAATTGATTTGTGTTTTTTGTCACTGAAGAAGGCTGTGCTTTTTTGCCAGCCGAAACCGGTCTGAGCTTTTTTGATGTTCATCTAATATTAAAATATTTTTTATCGGATCCACTTTGGTTGCTGGCTTCATTTTGGCTGTGTGGTTACTTGCCTTGTAACATATATGATTCTATGACATACGAGCCCATGCACTTTACCTAGTTTGTCATCAGCAGTAGATACATTGATTTATTTCTACTTGCGAAGCACCATGTTCCATGGAAATATATCTGTACACAACAGCAATATCATCAGTGTTGTGCAGCCATAACAAATCTAATATTAGTAAGTGAAGCGTGTACCTACACATGGTGGAGCACCACAACTGATATCATCAAACATCCTGCCGCTGGAGACAGGCCTCCAAGGTGCACTAGAAACTCCCTGGTATCATTAAACTAAGTTGTGGGGTGGTCTCCTACCTGGCTAAATTTCCCTTGCATAAAGCTGTACCTGGTTATACATGTCAGTGACATGGTGGCAACTGCCTTGGTCACTTTTTACAACCTGCTGACACCTACTCATCATAGAATGATTCTTCAACAAAAGAGGCAGGTCTCTGTCAAGAACTTACTCTCATTGATATCTGATCTCAGAAGCCAAATCAAAACGCAAAATAAAGCATGGGCAGACTGGAAGGCTGATGCCAATAACATTAAATTAATCCATTACTAAAATCTGAAGAAACAGATCTACAAGAATAAATTCAAACCAAGCAAAAAGACCGATCTTCGACAATTGCAAAACAGGCTACATAGGTTCTGACAAGTAATTTAGCATATAAGCATAAACAAGTTATTCCCAAAGACTGCTTCTTACTCCTCAGCCTTTTCAATAAACTTTAATGGCATGAAGAACATTATTTTTACTTCTGCCTCAACCTGGCACTCATCTTTTCTACAGTATCATTCCCCCTATTTTATTAACTCCTCTTCACATCTACTTTTCTAAACTTCCCTTCTATTTCAAAACCACCACAAAGGCTGCTATTCAAAAACATTTGGAAACTACTGATTACCACTACAACTCACACTTTCATAACATGAACCTACAAACCTATGAACCACTAAAGAATACATTGCTGATCAGACAGACCCACAAAATCTAATAAACTGAAATGGACTACACTTACAGAAATCCTAATACACACTTGCCATCAGTGAAAAAGCGTTTTATAAGATAGTACTTGCCTCTGAGAATTCTGTTCTTTTCTGCTCGCAGTTAAAAGATTACCTGACAGATGAGCGCAAATGAGAATGTTTCAATGACCCAGGCTAAGTTCTCCCCTCTCTCTTAATTTCAGTGTTACAGTTCACTTCAATATGAAACTTATCTAATCTGATTCAACATTGTGTCTGCATCACTGCTATAATAGTGTATTTTATAAAGTTTGTAAGGTGTTACAAATGTGCTGTATAAAGCTGCTGCTTGTTAATGTTATAGATCTACATAGATTTTTTATCTAATTGTACTTCAAGATGATATTTCATATGTATGCTCTCCTGTAGCTTGAATGCTAATTGTCATTTTAACTCTCAGGCTCAGTCTGTAGTTGAAAACAGTCCTAGACCCAGCCCACCCACATACCCAACTAAAAATAAATTAATATGAATGCCTATGTTAAGTATCTACATCCACCGAGAGCACCCACCCTCCTAATAATATCAGCCCGCAGTCACTCACAATGTCTGTGCTCCCCTCCATGACCTAAGAATGCCATTCCACACTGCCATAATCCTTTCAGTAGTACCTCATTTTACACCAATGTGAAAATGCCTTGCCACACTCTCTGTGTAGTCACTTCCTACTGTGGGATATGTGGACAGGAAACACTGCTGGTATAAGATTTGTATGCAGTTATTAACCACATGTAGACTGTCACACCATAACTATACCTCTATATAGACACTTACAGGTAAGTAATTAGCATGCCTAATTTCTCCTCTTGGGTATTGTCAGTCAGCATATCTACAACCGTTTAGGAGTATGAACAGCATTCTGTGTTGTGTAATAATTATTATGCAGCCAGCTGCACACATTTGAGATTTTTTATACTCTCCTGGACCTGCTTGTGGGATCCTCTACTTTTACTTGGGCAATGTATTCTGTCATGGCAACAGCCGAGCCAATCTCTCCTGCCCAGAGATCACTGTTAGCCTGTTTGTTCCCCCTCTGGCAAGAGGCAGGTGAGTAGGGAGTGGGCCAGCTTCAGGTCTAGAGGAATAGCCTACCCCTGTTTTTCCTACACTTTCCCATGCACACTTGTCTTGCATTTCCTGTAACTGGAACCTGCAGTAGGCATCAGTGCTAGGCTGTCCTTTGCTTCTGCAAGGGATGTAAGCCAGCAGCAGGGCAGTCTCTCCTCACTCAAATCAAAGCACCATAGACAGGTTCCCCTGTCTTCAAGTCATATTTTACATGTGTACCCTACCCCCACCCAGGGTTGCCAGATTTGGAAAAAAAAAGGTCTTTCATGCCAAAGAGTAGGCAGTTCCACATTAAACAGAAGTAGCTCCACTTTGCAATTTTTGATTGGCTCGTATGCCAGTGTATGAGTCAATCAAAAAAATTGCACAGCAGAGCCTCTTTTGTTCAATGTGGAACAGCCAGCTGTTCCGCATTGAACAGAAGTGGCTCCACTTTGCAATTTATGATTGGCTCATATACCAACATACAGGCCAATCATAAATCACAAAGTGGAGGCAATTTCACTGGGATTTTAACTGGTAGTGCATGACTTGGGATTGGGCTGCTGATCCCGGGACAGTCCTGCTGAAATAGGGAAGTCTGGCAACCCTGCTCCCACCCCTTCCATCCCCCCTTACAGAGGCAAGTGGGCCTCATCCCTTCATTTTTCTCTCTCTCTCTCTCTCTCTGTACCATCAGGCTGAGCTACTAATAAAACTCATGTTGCCTACACTTTTGTCATGACATGGTCTCTACATCACCAGAGCTGACAGGTCCACATATTTGTGACTGGCACTATCATACATGATCCTGTATTTCTATATAATGGAGAGACATTCTTTAAATTGAATCAGAAGAAAATTTCAAGTTCATGTTAATTGTGTACAATGCTCAGTGGCTGAATGAAGTTTCTATTAACACATGTCTATTTCCACGGGGTATTATTATACCTTGCATTATTAATGAGCTTCCTTAACATTGAATGATATGCAATCACCTTAACTTCATTTGAGGATAGAAGGTGGTACATTATAGAATCTTACTGAACCAGTGAAGTGTGCAGTGCTCCACAGCTAATTTCTGGACACCTCATAGTGGTTTGGCATGTAGGCATGTTATACAGGGCTGTGTGATCTATATACTGCAAGTTAGGCAGTACATCATTATGTCACAGATGTCATACCTCTGCCATTTTAATCCACATCTGACAGGTCAGGCTTATGATGGCTAGAAGTCCTGTGCTATGTTTGTGGCTGCTACTCTACCCTAATAGATGGTGAGTGAATCACAACAAAATGGAAGTGCCTTTTGGGGGGGGGGGCCCACTGAAAGTGTTTTCCCTCTTAGATTCTATGATGTCTTTCTGTTTAGACAGCGGAACAGTCCATTTCTTCAAACTGATTTGGGGGAGGAACTGTCAACATACAAGAATCAACCATACTGGGGTGCAGACACATCATCAATTTGATTTAACATGAAAGAATCCTCCTGTTCGGCATATACTTCTCAGAGGTACAGGCAAGCACAGGAGGACTATGGCTGACCAAGTTCACAGACAACTGCAAACTAGGGGCTATAATTGACTCTTCGGCTGACACAGACATCCTCCAAAAGGGTCTCACTGAGACGGATACCTGGTGTCAAAATCATGGCCTCAAGCTAAATGCCAAAAAGTGCATGGTCATCCCCTTTGGAAAAAACAAAGTACCCACAAACTACCATATATGTGGGAGTCCCCTAAATACGGAAAATGTAATAAGGGATCTGGGGACCCAAGTAGACAGTAATCTCTCCTTTGATAATCACATTGCCAAAGTGGTTAGAAAATCCTTCTATGTGGCCCACCTAATCACAAAAAGGTTTGCATCCAGATAAAAAGAGGTCATTGTGCCCCTCAACTCATCACTTATCAGACCCATCATAGAGTACAACGCCCCATTTGGGATGTACCTTACAAGACACCTGCAACAGCTGGAAAGACCACAGAAGTACCTCACCAAGAGGATCACTGGCCTCAAACAGATGCCCTATGCAACTTGACTGAAGAAACTTCAGCTGTACGCAGTTGCATACCGCCTACTCAGAGGTGATCTCTGCCTGACATGCAAGGCCATGTCCAACCCAGAATTGATGGACATGCTCCACCTAAAGAAAACCTTATCCCCTCTAGCCACACGCTCTAGGGATCTAAACCTCACCACAACAATAAATAGGACATGCTGGAGGGATAGATTCCTGTCCCAGAGACTTCCCATGCTTTGGAACAAGATTCCAATCTACATTAGGCAGAGCTCCTCATTAACACTCTTCAAGAAAAACCTTGATGAGTGGATGGGAAACAGAAAGTTTACCCCGGGATCACTTCAGTGGCTCTGCTGGACAGAGGCACAGGGTACTAATCTAAGGGGGCGGCAAAAGCCAACACATTCTGGCTAGGCTTATAAATGCCTTCGGGCAGATAGCCTAATACCTACCTATGAACCTATGAACCTATAAGAAGCCCAATGACCTGCTTCTCTCACAGGAGTAAGTCACAGCTGAGTCACCACTAACATTCACCAAATGTTGTAGTACCACACATCTTCCAAAGTTTCTACAGTTTTATTTCAAAATAGATTAAATACTGATATAATATCCTTAAACACTTTTCAGCTGTAGTTTTGTCTGGGATCAGGTTTAATATGCAGCATGTATCTCTGTGTTTGGCATGTTTTAAATGCATGCATTGGAGGGGGGTAGCAGCCTAAGCTGTTTATTGATAACTATATAAGGCAGTTAGTCATAGAGGACAT
The DNA here is from genome assembly GCF_019279795.1 of Protopterus annectens. Taxonomy (NCBI): domain Eukaryota; kingdom Metazoa; phylum Chordata; order Ceratodontiformes; family Protopteridae; genus Protopterus; species Protopterus annectens. The sequence continues at coordinate 540,356,023 of NC_056734.1, forward strand.
TTTAATGTAGAATTACTTTTTAAGGCATTTGGGCCTGTATAGTTCATTAATGCTCTGCTTTATTGTTAGACTGCGCTTTTGTTTGCAGTACTATATAGAATAGTCAGATACATCTTTGTTAAGCCACTTTTTATATGCTTCCATTAATAAATGTGGTTTGTGTTGGTGCTAACTGGGATTTAATTTTCCAGTTACCCATTAAGATAAATATGTTTCATATACTTCCATTTATGTTTATTGCATTCCCTGCCCAGAACTCCTGCTGACGCATGCATATATGGCTATATTATAGGTTATTACTAGGTTATTAATCTGTGAGGATCTTAAGAAGCCGAATATTACATTCCTATTGTAGTTTTTGGTCCAATACCTTGTGTACAAATAACAAACAGATTAGTAGAACAAGGATGTGCTGAGGGATTTACATGTAGCATTAGAACAGATTTGGTTAACTGCCCATTCCAGCAGTGTGCATTGATCTGAACACACCAGTGTTCTTTCAAATAGTGGCCCATATGTGGCAGCTGCTCTGCCTGGGAATATGCTTTATATATGTCTGTGGTACTGGCCTTGAGGACAAAGCCTGCAGTATGGCATTGTCATGTACTTTGATCAACATGACTGAATGTGTTGGGGGAGGCTGCATAGTGCATAGATGATTGCTGGATGCACACACACACACATATATGTGCTATATAGCTACAAAGATACAGATATTGTCAGTTCCAAGAAGAAACAGGACAGGACATATTTAAAAACTACAGGTTCATTTAATAATCCACAAACCAAAATGTCAAAATTTGGCTTTGCAGCTTAAAAATAAATAATTTCTTCATAATAGTGCCTACTCTACACAACCTTTCCAGGGTACATGCTTTCCTTATAATCAAAAGGAAAGTCCAAGGTTGCAGGCCTCTCTCAGACCCCAAATAAAGTCCAAGACTGTAGGTCTCTTCCAAGTCCATCTTTTAGTTCTGCAACTACAGATCTCTCCTAAGTTCAACTCTCAGGTTCACAGTTGCAGACCTCTACCTGGTCCAAAACCCAGCTCAAGAAAATGTGTACCTTGATTCTTCCAAGATGGTTGCACACTGAGTAACAGCTTAATTTCTGCTTTCCTAGTGGGAAAACAGAAACTCAGAAAGAGACCCAGTGAATTTGTCTTTTGGGGTAAATTTCAATTACTGGTTAATAAGTACACTGCCTGAATGCCATCAAAGAAGAAATTTTGAAAACCTGAAACAAAATCAACTACAAAAGGTGAGAAGAAAACACTGGCTGAGAAAAATCCTGTAGCTGTTCAGCAAAATGCAGTTCAAGCTCCAGCTTTAGTGCAAGAATTGACTTCCAGTAATCTAGAGGAAAACTAAGTCTGTATCCAACTATCTTCAGGATTAAAGTATTTTTTTTATGTAGAACATGTTAAGGGATTATTTTGTTCAACAAAAAGTGAGCTATCAAACAGAGGGGGACTCTGCTCCTTATTCTTCTTATAATAAAGCTCATAGAGAGACTTTTGCCAGTGAAGCCTTTTTCAATGTTCCAAAGGAAAAAAAAAAAGCTTGAATGACAGAAAAAGCAAAGCAGTTAACTAGAAAAGCTAGGAGTACATTGGATATGAACCAGAGACTGGAGTTGGGAATAGAGATCAACAGGAAGAAAACCAGCAACTTGGACATTGATGAATAATTGTGGAATTACAAAGCATCAATCACAGTTGTGAAATATGACTGAACAAAAAAAATGGAAATATTGGACTTTTTTTGACTCTGTTATAGTTGTATGGGACTTCAAAGCATATGCCCTACTTCATGTCATTAATGTTTGGAAGAACATTAAGGAAAGGGGAGGAGGAAGGAAATCAGTAACTGTAAGTAAACCAATTTTTGTTCTTTATAGTTTTTTTATAAAATATTATATATGCTGAATGTTATATAGTCAAAAATGTCAGTTATTTTTGTGTGTTATAGAGGTAATAAAGTAAACAAGTGACTCATTTTCTTCTTCTTTTTTGTTTCTTCTTGCTTAGTTTTAAGAAATGTAGACACTGCAATGTTAAAAGAGAAGAAATCCTGGACAAAAGCATGTTTAATATAATAGGCTGTAACATTGGGTTATTGAGGTGAGGGACGGGTTTTAAAAGTATACAAATTGTGATATAATTAAAATTGATACGCTTTTTCTTACCTTTGCATAGGAAGATGAATGCATTAAGGCCCTTGGCTTGATCTAACAACAAGTTTTAAGTGGAAGCAAGTAAATAAGAAAACACTGAATGTAATGAAAAGTTTTACTTTAGCAAACAAATGTTCACCGTGCAACATGAGAAGCTTGTAGCTGAAGGCAACTGTGTATCTGGTTCTCATGTTTCTATGGAGACAAGCTGAAAAGAGGGCAAAAAAACAGTGTACTTTTTTAAATGGCTAAAAGATAATGTTTTCTGAAAGCATTCAAGTTGTTTTCTACATCTGGGAGATGAATGAAGATAAAACAAAAAACAAACAGCACTTAGTGTAAATAGAAGCACAGGCTGTACCATGCTTCTTAGCATGGATAGCCTTATTTATAGGTTGATTAAGGTCTGTAAGTATAGTTGTCAGTCTGGGACAAATGTTCCTATTATGAGGGTTAAACTTCATTATTTGAAGATGTACATAGTTTTGTTGTCTGAATTAAGTTAATATGTTCTGGGGATGTTCTGGGGGGTGTCTGTTTTTGTTTACATTTTCATTAAAACAAAAAGTCTTGTAAGATGTGACATATGTTCAAATTGATATGACACAAAGCAACTGTATAAAAGAGCCAGCTGCCAAACATTAGTGTATACATGTACCACAAAAGTTGAAACTAGACATTTTAAAAAGAGCTGTTATACATAATATGTAGGAATAATAACCTCTTACCATAATGGCAACACTTTCCATATTATGATATCAAGAAGCAGAAGGAGTCACCACGTATAAATTAATACCTCCGTTTTTGACAAAAGAAACAAAATTTATTGTGAAATAAAATAATAAGCGCTTTCGCATAGACAAGCTATGCTTCTTCAGATCAAGTTTCATATACAAGTAGAACTTTTCCTTTTTATATACATAAAGGCACTTTTGGCAGGCTTCTAATTACTTCAATTAAACAATCAAAAAGTGATTCCTAGTGATTAACTATAGTATTCTTCACTTATATGAAAATCAACTATATAATAAATAAAACAACAAGGTTTTTACTTCATGTACTTTTCATTCCATGCACTTATTTTATGCATCTCATTACTCCATGTTTTTATTACTCCATGTTTTGTTCTACGCACTTTTTCACTTTATGCACTTCTACTTGATGCATTCCCGTGTATACGAGCAGGACACTTTGAAATTGTTCAGGAAAACTGAGTGTTAAATGATGGCACGAAATTCCTTTTCCGTTGTCATCATGTCTAAACACTTTCATATAATAGCCTTAATATGACATCTGCATTTTACAGATTGGGCACTTTGAACTTAGCCTTGGACATTGTTCTGTGGTACACCATGAGATTCTGTCGGCTAAATATATAGTGTTATTATAAAAGGTTTTATTTCATGCATTCTCGTTCATACGAGCAGGATATACTGAGATTATGTGGGAAGGTTATACTGAAGCAGTATATCCCGTAATTGTTGTTACCAATTTTAAAAAAATTTTTCATGATGTTCGATCATGATGTTTGCACTTTTTATATATCAGGTGTTTTGAACATTACTCTGCTGTATAGCACGAAATCCTGTCAGCCAACATTTATTGTATACGAGAAAGTATGTGTTTGCTTCAACTTGAAATGAGATTGGAACACTATTGTCATATATATACTTTCTGTTGGAAAATGCCTTACGATTCCGTATCAGTAGCTATATAAGCTTTTTATGAATACTAGATGTCATGATATTTGCATTGGTACGCTTTTAAAAATGTTATGAACACTTTTAGAATGAGTAATTCTAAGTGCTGGAAACCTTGGTGATCTTTTTGATTGTTTAATTGAAGTAATTAGAAGCCCGCCAAAAGTGCCTTTATGTATATAAAAAGGAAAAGTTCTACTTGTATATGAAACTTGATCTGAAGAAGCATAGCTTGTCTATGCGAAAGCGCTTATTATTTTATTTCACAATAAATTTTGTTTCTTTTGTCAAAAACGGAGGTATTAATTTATACGTGGTGACTCCTTCTGCTTCTTGATATCATTCATCCGTTTTTACTTGTCGGAAGGTGTCTTTGAGTACCAACAGCAGTTCTCATTCACAAGTTTTTCTGCTACCAGTGTGCTGTTATTGGTTCTACACATGGATTCGACGGATATCGAATTAGATTTTCGACCAGAGACGAGGGAGGTCGTGACACCAGCTTGGGAATCTCTTTTACACCGTAACACCAACCCTTTATTGACTCTGGAACTCTCAAATAACCCTACATCCGTGAACACCACGAATAATGGTGAGATGCTAAGTGAATTTAATACTCTTTGTAAAACTTTCCAAGACGACATGTATAAACTGCAGAGGTATGCCTGGCAGCGTTTACATCTTGAGGCATGCCTCCACTTCAAGGTCATACCTCACGGCATGCGAGTTTTTTGCATGCCGACATTTGGGGAAAGCCACCCCATATTGCTACGGAAATGGCAAGACCTGAACATAGGTTTAGGATTTAATTACATCAAGCTGTTACTAGAATATTTTGCTCCCTTGGAAACGGATCTCAGGGGCAAGATAGACCTGCAACAACGTCACTTCAATGAGTTTTACAAAATGGAATATTTTCATTAAAGACTAGATAATGTACGATCACAAGTACATTTATTTAGTGAGAGACTCAGACAGATAAAACAAAGAAAGCTTGTCAGAGACTCAAATGATTTTGCCGTCGGCCAGATATTTGTCTGGCCAAGAACTGCACACCCCTCTACCACGACTGAGGCAGTGACTTCTCACCATGCAGCAACCATATGTTCTACAGCTGCAGATGTCAATGATGAACTACTTACCCCGACTTTAAATAACTCTCATTCAGTGGAAGCCCCATCTTCCGCTGCTCAGCACAGCAGCTCTTCAAGAAATAATACCATTACTAATACCCCTCTTCCTAACCAACAAGCCGACAAAAATCATACAACATCTGGGGCTAGACCTAAAGACACAGCAAGCTCCATGACCCATTTTTTACCGTTTCCCGTCAAACAACAAACGGCCTGGAGAGGCCGTTCCAACAGCAGGGGGCCCCGCAAGAGGAAAGGCTCAGAAGAAAAATACGGACAGACGAGAAAGCAAAGGAATTAAGTGATTTAGTTTGTAATTTGTCAGATTTTCCATTATCGGACTCTGCAGTTACACTTCTTAACAAGGGACTTAATTTTATACCCTCTCAAGTTAGCCAATTAAGTGAGACTTTGATAGATCTTAGATTGTTCTGTCGAAATGTGGCTTTAAAATTGTTCTTTAAAGATAAAACTGCCATACAGACAGACACTATTAAAGATTTATTTAAACGGAAAAGCAGCTTTATGCCATCCATTCCAAATAACTTGGAATGCTTTTCCAAACTATGTGAAAAAGATATTTATGACTATTTTGTTAAAAATCATAGAAGAAGTAACTTTTTTAACTTGACAGAACAAGAACATAGATCGCTTAATGAATTAAAATGGGACTCTAGAATAACTATCAAACCTGCAGATAAAGGCGGGGCGGTAGTATTACTTAACACTACTGAATATGTTACTACTATGACATCCATGCTTGCTGATACTGACACATATTCACCAGTGTCTAAGGCTTTTGTTGATAACATTATTAAGAGGATACAGGCAGATCTATATGACCTTTTATTATGTGGGCAAATTAGTTGCGAGACTTATGAATATCTCATGATTGAGTTCCCTGTGATACCAGTCATAAAAGGCCTGCCTAAAATACATAAAAATGTTACACCTGTGCCGATGAGACCCATCGTAGCCAGTGAAAGATGGTGCACATACACCATTTCCACTTTTTTGGAACGGATGTTGAGACCTATGGTAGATGCAATTCCTAATATATTGTCAGATTCATATCAACTGATTCAGTCCCTTAGAGCTTTTAAACTTGATAAAGATGTTTCTAACTATATATTAGTAACAATGGATGTAGTCAATTTGTTTACGTGCATACCCAATGGGTTGGGACAGCAAGCAATTAATGATTTACTACTTAGTAAATCTCATTACAGTAAAAACAGACAGATACTGATTAACTATCTGCTTGAGATAGTACTTAATAACAACGTTTTTATGTTTAAGAATAACTTTTATTTACAGAAGTGGGGGGTTGCCATGGGCACCCCCTGCGCCAACAGTTATGCAAACTTAGTAGTTTATGAGTGGGAAAGCAAGTTCCTGTTCAATCACATTTTATTTAGTAATGTTAAACTCTACAAAAGGTTTGTAGATGATGTACTCCTTGTTTGGGAAGGTAGTCAACATGACTGTATTAAGTTCATCAAAGACATAGAAACCACTAGTCCTTTCCTTAGGTTTACCATTGAAACCTCGAGCTCAGAGATTAATTTTCTAGATCTAACCCTAAGGCTCAATACAGATAGGCAAATCAGTACTTCGCTTTATAGAAAACCAACTTGGAAGAATTCTCTATTAAAGTTTGAGAGCATGCATCCTAGACATACCTTTTCAGGTATAGTCACTAGTCAACTTAATAGAATTTCAAGAATCTGTACAAATGAAGATGATCGCTTATATGAAACTGCACTATTAGAACAGCTATTCAAAGACAGAGGATATAATCATAACCTTATTAGGGACTGCAAACAGCATGTACTAGGTTCCCCACCAACTACATATACCTCGACACAGGGCCCTCATCAGTTCTCTCATCATATCAACAAGAAACAAGGCCATACAGATAGAATATCTTTTCTGTTAAAATACACGAGCGATGTGGTAAACATCCAGAAGATTGTTAAAAAGAACTGGAATGTACTGAACTTGGATCCATACACCACACAGATAGTTGGTATGTATCCCTCTTTTAGTTATAGAAATTGTAACAACCTTAAACAAATTCTGTGTATTGATAAATATAACATTATTAATAAAGAAATGACTCCACCCAGGATAGGGACCTTTCCCTGTGGCAAATGTCACATGTGCCCACATATTTCTAAGAAGCACATTTTTGAACATCCCCTAGGTCTTTATCTCTTTAAACCAAACAAAGAATCTTATAGTTGTGATAGTACAAACCTTGTATATCTCGCCACATGTGAATGCTGTCCAGCATTCTATGTGGGTCTCACTAAGAGGAGACTTAGAGATAGAGTGTATAATCATCTCTACGACATCAGGAAGAAGAATGAACAAAATGCGCTCGCTAAACACATTAATGAGTTTAATTCACACTATTTTACCTTTAAAGTGTTACAAGTATTGAGAGACAATGCCAGGGGAGGAGACAACATCAACAATTTAGCCTGTATGGAATTAAAATGGATACTTTTACTGCAAGCACATGTTGATCCTGGGATAAATCAATACCTGTCCATAAAGCCCATACTAAATAATAGACCTTTATAACAGCACATTTTACATCTTATACAGAGACTACTTTAGCTAGCCTCATACTTCAATTTGACTCATAATGATTCCTTACTGGAGTACATTCTCTACCTTTTATTCTTTACTAATTCTTTATTAATTCTTATTATTGAATTTAGACACTTTAGACATATCTTATTAATAAGAGCTACACTTTTAATTGAAGATTGTTATACTATGACTGATAGGGTGTGTTCAGAGTAATCCATCACATTTTTTAATTTATTTTGATAATATATATTATCTTGTTATACTTAGGTTTTTATTACTTTGGGCATCAGACAAGTTATTTCAAATTTGTTGCATTATGACACATATCTAAGATGCATCATACTTAGTAATTTGATATGAGGTCCTTATGCTAGAGGCCGCTCTTCAGAGCCTGCATTTAATTTTAATTTTAGTTTTAATGCTCATTTTATTTTTAATTTTTAATTTTTAATTTTTGCTTATAATAAGGCTCTATTAAAATGCACTTGTTTTTTTTCCTTTTCCTTTTTACATAATAATATTTACAGTTTGGACATATAACAATATTAAGCTTCATAAAATTTTCCTAGTGATTAACTATAGTATTCTTTACTTATATGAAAATCAACTATATAATAAATAAAACAACAAGGTTTTTACTTCATGTACTTTTCATTCCATGCACTTATTTTATGCATCTCATTACTCCATGTTTTTATTACTCCATGTTTTGTTCTACGCACTTTTTCACTTTATGCACTTCTACTTGATGCATTCCCGTGTATACGAGCAGGACACTTTGAAATTGTTCAGGAAAACTGAGTGTTAAATGATGGCACGAAATTCCTTTTCCGTTGTCATCATGTCTAAACACTTTCATATAATAGCCTTAATATGACATCTGCATTTTACAGATTGGGCACTTTGAACTTAGCCTTGGACATTGTTCTGTGGTACACCATGAGATTCTGTCGGCTAAATATATAGTGTTATTATAAAAGGTTTTATTTCATGCATTCTCGTTCATACGAGCAGGATATACTGAGATTATGTGGGAAGGTTATACTGAAGCAGTATATCCCGTAATTGTTGTTACCAATTTTAAAAAAATTTTTCATGATGTTCGATCATGATGTTTGCACTTTTTATATATCAGGTGTTTTGAACATTACTCTGCTGTATAGCACGAAATCCTGTCAGCCAACATTTATTGTATACGAGAAAGTATGTGTTTGCTTCAACTTGAAATGAGATTGGAACACTATTGTCATATATATACTTTCTGTTGGAAAATGCCTTACGATTCCGTATCAGTAGCTATATAAGCTTTTTATGAATACTAGATGTCATGATATTTGCATTGGTACGCTTTTAAAAATGTTATGAACACTTTTAGAATGAGTAATTCTAAGTGCTGGAAACCTTGGTGATCTTTTTGATTGTTTAATTGAAGTAATTAGAAGCCCGCCAAAAGTGCCTTTATGTATATAAAAAGGAAAAGTTCTACTTGTATATGAAACTTGATCTGAAGAAGCATAGCTTGTCTATGCGAAAGCGCTTATTATTTTATTTCACAATAAATTTTGTTTCTTTTGTCAAAAACAGAGGTATTAATTTATACGTGGTGACTCCTTCTGCTTCTTGATATCATTCATCCGTTTTTACTTGTCGGAAGGTGTCTTTGAGTACCAACAGCAGTTCTCATTCACAAGACTTTCCATATTATATTTGAACATGAATGGTCTGGCATGTATATACAAAAAAGAAAGAGTAATGAACTATATTAAGAAATGTTGAATGCAAATAGCTATGCTAAGGAGACACATTTGGAAAGAACTGAACATGTGAATTTCATAAAGAAAGGGTTTCAAGATGGTTATTCAGCAGAATACGTGGGACAAAGGAAAAAGGGAGTACTTATACCAACTGCTAGAGGAGCTCCAATAGTGACAGAAGAAGAAAAAAAGATAATAATGATAGAGTTGTAATAGTAAGGTGATAATTCTGGGAGAAATAATCAGCTTTTGGCAGGGAATATTACTTATAGGTGGGAAGTGGAATTTGATTTGCAACAGTGAGGATGTATCTAGGGGGCCTAGAAGGGAATATATAACAAAAGAGAGCAGACTTTTGAAGGAATTTACGAAAATATTTGGGATTGAAGATGTGACTTCAGTATTAGGACTCAGAGAGAATTTATATATTATTCCCCAAGATAAAAAAAAACTAGGCTAGACTAGACAGAAATTATATTTCATGGGAGCATGTGCATTTAATTGAAAGTTTTCATACACATCCAATAACTATTTCAGATCACATGCCAGTAATAACAAAAATAAAAATGAAGGGTAATGAAATAAACATGAGACACTGTTGCTTCCTCACCTATCTGTTAAGCATTTAACAAATGGATAGTGGAAATTATATAGCAGTTATTAGGGAAGATAAAAAAATTTCTTCAGAAAATATAGCTAGGGAGTGAGATAAAATGAAAGTGGCGTTTAAAAATAGGGTAGAAATAAAAAAAAAGTGATATTGTTAAGAAGTAACAATAATTATTTAGAGGGGCTGACCAAGGTTAAAGTACTGCAGAATAAAGGAAATCTCACAGAACAAGAAGAGGACCAATAACAGAATGCTAAACAGAAAATAAGGGATTACCTCAATAATATACATGAGTTTAGAAAGATTGCTCTTAACCAACTATTTTTTTGGTAATAACTCCAGAGCCTACAAACTTTTAGCACACCTCAAGCAACAGAAAGTAGAAAGGGTTGTTGCCAAGCTTAAGGAACCTACAACAAGGAAGATAGCCAGAGATCCTGTAGAGGTACTAGAAATATTTCAGAAATTTTATGAAAGTCTGTATAAAGCATATAAATCTGGAAATCAAGAAAAGGTACAAATGGAAATGTTTAAGGAAGAATTAAATATGCCAAGGTTAGAGGTAGATGAGGCTCAGTTACTAACAGGATAGGAGGAGATGAGATAAAACTAGTGATGCATAACCAATCCAAAGGAAAGTTCCCAGAAATAGATGGTATTCCTGTAGAAATTTGGAAGCTAGGAGGGAAAAACTGATAAAGATCTGGAAAGTTTTGTTTAACAGTATTTTAAGAGGAGAAATGATAACATCCTGGAAGAAAGTAGTGGTGGATGTAATACCTAAAGAGGGTAAATACCCATCAGATCCAGCTTCATACAGGCATATTTCAATCCTAAACCATGATTATAAAGTGTTTATGTCTATAATGGCTAAAGGAATGGCAAAAGTGAAGCCAAAATTGATAGATATGGATCAATGTAGTTTTGAGAAGGGAAGACAAACATTTCACAATATTAACAGAACATTGATGATCCAGAGGGATACAGAATGTAAAAAAATACACTGTTGTTGGTGGGTCTTGATGCAGAGAAAACATTTGACAGAGTAAGCTGGGAGTTTATGAGCAGGCCAATGGGAGCATTTGTATTCCATGATAAAATTATAAGGTTGAGTAGGAGGATATATGAGGGATCGAAGCTGAAAAGTTAAGTTAGTGGATTCTTCTCTGATAATTTCTGTTTGAGCAGAGGAACCAGGCATGGGTGTCCTCTTTCTCCTCTGTTATTTACTTTACATTTAGAAACATTGACAAAGAAAATAAGGGACTCAGAAATTCAAGGATATAATTGGTATAGTAGTCAAGAAAAACTGACTCTGTTTGCAGATGATATTATTTTATACCTGATAAGACCAAAAAAGGACATTTCAGTGCTATGGAACATTATGAGGCAGTTTCATATCTTTTTGGGAAACATATTTAATGAAGCTAAAACAAAGGCAATAGCTGTACATTATGTACCCACACACAAATTGGTTCAGTAATATCTGTACTTATGGGGACATGATAAAATGAAGAACTTAAGAGTATAGATTAAAAAGGATTTTGGTGTGGCAGCTAAGGATTTGTGGGAAGAAACTAAACAAAAGATAATACAAAAACTAAGAAATTGGAAGCTCTGTTATAATGGATATGGATAGCAAGATACAAGCAGTTAAATGTTTTTAGTCCTTTTACTTTTATACACAGGTCAAGCATATTTTTATCAAACAGAGGAAAAGTTGTGGATAGCAATTAATAAAGAGCTGAAGAATTTTATCTGGGAAGGCAAGATGGCAAGAGTCAAGTGGGATAAGCTGATTCTGCCAATAGAACAAGGTGGTTTGGGATTACCTGACCTGAAGAGGTATTTCAGAGCTACACAGTTAAGACTCCTATACATAGCACAAGCAGAAACCTATAATTCAAAGTAGAAAGGGATAATGATGAGACAGGGAGAAGCTCAAGAAACAAGGAGAGACTGGGCTTTTGGATGCAGATCCTTAAGGAGAATAGCAATAACCATATAGAATATGGGTCTATATTAGAACACCGAACATGTGAAATGTCGAGTGTTCTAATATCGACCCGTTTTCAGTGAATGCTGAAAATATCGAAGAAACAGGAAACCAAATTATTTCCTAGGGAAAGAATTTGGTTGTCTGTTTCTGTTGCTTTGGTATTTTCAGCGCTCTGGTGGAAAGTTACGGGTCGGGTTCAGGTAAGTGTGCGATTGTGTGGACGTGTGGGTTAGGGTGGGTTAGGTGAGTTAGGGTTAGGGCAAGGGTCAGGTAAGTGTGCGATTGTGTGGACATGTGGGTTAGGGCGGGTTAGGTGAGTTAGGGTTAGGGCGTGGGTGAGGTGACTGTGCGATAATGACAGGCCTTAGGGTTAGGGTTTTGGTTAAGGTAAGTGGATAGTTAATGGTGTGGGTTAGGGTGAGTTAGGTGAGTTAGGGTTAGGGCAAGGGTCAGGTAAGTGTGCAATTGTGTGGACATGTGGGTTAGGGCGGGTTAGGTGAGTTAGGGTTAGGGCGTGGGTGAGGTGACTGTGCGATAGTGACAGGCCTTAGGGTTAGGGTTTTGGTTAAGGTAAGTGGATAGTTAATGGTGTATGTATAGTTTAGTGTAGGGATAGGTGTAAAAGTTTAGGTGTATGTGTGTGGATTGCTATTTGTTTGGTGTGCTTGTGTTGTGTGTATGTATTTTGGAACAGCAAATTGTTTCCCTAGGAAAAAACTTGCTGTTCCGAATGTTCGTGTTTTGTATTTTCAATTGCTAGGGTTCGATATTAGAACATTTGACATTTTGAATGTTCGGTGTTCTAATATAGACCCCAGAATATTATATTCATAAAGTTGCAGAAAGTATTCTAAGAACTGAGCTAACACAGGAATGGGGAAAGGAGATTCTGCTGATATGGATGACTGCAATTAGGCATCCAGACAATAGGCAAAAGGGGGCTGGAATTAATTGGAGAAAATTATGAAAAGAGCCAAGGTATTGGGAACAAATAACTAGAAAGGGAATGATAATGGAATGGGAAGAGTCCAAGAATGTATTTGGACTGCAGGCTAGAGATTGCCTTCCCTATCAAGGATTGATATCAGAGTACAGGCAAAGAGAAATAAATAGGGGGATCTAAGCAAAAGACCAGCACTAGTAGAGTTTTTAGTAGAGTCTAGAATAGAAGCTGCTGTTAAAAAAGAATAATTAGTACAGCATACAAAATATTGCATGATAAATATAAGCATCAATCAGAGGAGATTAGAAAGGATTGAGAAGAGAGATTGGATAAGCAATTCACAAATAAACAATGGGGGATATATGTATGTCTCCCCAATATGCAACAAAGTCTAGAAGATTTAGGCTCTTTGTTTAGAAGTGTTTATATAGGTATCAGTATACCCCAAGTAGACTCTAAAGAATTTTTCCTCAGGTAGCCAGCAAATGTTGGTGGTGTAAATGGAAGAAAGAGGTAACTGGGAACATATTTTCTGGGAGTATAATGAATTGGCAGACTTTAAGGATTCCCTGCAGACTACTCTGTCAGAGATACTGGGTGAACAAATTGGTAATACTAAGGAAATTATTTCGAGCTATGATATAGACATATTAAGCCCTTGCTGAGTCTAATTATGGTGGCTGCCAAGAAAGTAATTACTAGAAAATGGAACTCAAAGTCTAAGCTAACTGTACTAGAAGTAGTGAATATAATAAGAGAGATAAAACAACTGGAATCGGGATCTTTAGAAAAGGGTAGGAGCAAATTACATTAAAAAAATGGGAATCGTGGGAATGATACATGCAGAGGAGGAACGAGGTTTAAAAGAAGGCAGCATTTGAATGAGCTATGTAATATTTGACTGACAATGACTGTATACATTGTAAGTGATGTATAATATTCGGAAGTAAAATTCTGTCAATATGGTTTGTGATGTATAATGTTTGTATCTAAAATTATGTCAATATGGTTTGTTTTCATTTATATTAATGTATGATTGCCTATGTCATAAGTGATAATTTAATGAGATGTTTCTTGTTTAAAAAAACACAATTCCATTTTGCCTCATTTGACAATACAAAAACTGAAACTGAGACAGAAGCCAAATTGCTTGGAGTACTCCTAGATGACAAACTGAAATACGACCAACATATTCTCCAAACTATCAAAAATACTCACAAAATACTTTGTTGTTATTGTTGTTTGTCTTTCGGCTTTTCCCGGTTAGGGATCGCCACAGCGGAACTCCGGTCCGCTAATGATTGGCAGTAGATTTTCACAAACGCCGAGGTGCCAGCTCGACGTCCAACCTTCAACAAAGGCACGCCCATTTACACATGTCTTTCGAACCCCCACCCAACCGCAGAGAGAACATGCTGACTCCACACAGAAGGCATTCCCTGCACTCCAGCCAAGAATCGAATGGGAGAACCTCTTGCTGTGAGGCAACAATGCTACCGCAGCACCACCACGGATTACAAAAATACTCACAAAATACTAGGCTCCCTATACAGCACAAATTGATATCTTACAGTATCCACAAGAAAGTCCATAAAAGCAACCTGCCTACTCTCATCTCTACTGTACGCATCACCTATCTTCACTAATCTCAACAATACCCTGAAGTCCAAACTTAATACATGTTATAATAAAATAGCAAGATTTGCCACATATTCATCTCTTAAAACCCACCATTGCACAGCCCTAAAGGAACTAAACTGGCGAGAACTCCCAAATCAGCTAACCTACTCTCAACTCACCGCTGCCTACAAATGTATCTACAAGCCAGATAGTTACTCCTCTCTAAAAAGTCTATCACTACCATGCTGCAACAACAGAACACTACACTCCAATAACAAATCTCTAGTAGTTGTAACTAACTCAAAAAACTGTACCACAAGCCCACTCTATTTGCACTGTGTCTCAAAACTGTGGAACTCCATCCCACTAGAGTTAAAGTTTACAGAAAACAACAAATGCTTTAAAAGTCTTCTAAAACAGCATCTGCAAGGCACTTGGCTCTGCTCTTGCTCTATACTCAGATACATGTTTCCTTCTATCTAGTACTGTAAAGATTTAACCGGGTATATTTTTAAACTACCTACTTCTTCTTAATCTTCATTCTCCCTCATTATATCACTACTTACTAATTTCAACTCAACTGTCAGTTTTTGTTTTCCCTTGTTTTTCTTTGTATTTCTGTCTGCTACAGCCTTATACAAATGCACAGGTAATCTTTTATTCTCTCCTTTTCTTAGTCACAAATTATATGATACAAGGTCTGGATTAATCATCTATTATACCTAATTATAGCCACCCGGTGGTGTAAACCTTAACGCTAGATGATTGTCACTGTTGAAGTGACACCCTGACCCATGTGTTAAAATGGGAAAAAAGGGGTTGTGGATGGACAGGTGGATGCAAAAATGTATATGTAACAAAGATAAAAATATTATATACAATGTGAGAAATGAAAATATACTGCATATTGCCTGTGTATGTGAATATTTGAGCTATTCTCCCTGGGCCTCCACTGAAAAAGGATATCTATACCAGTCAGGCTATCCCAATCAACAAAGATAAATAAATAAATGCATTGTTAGGCAGAAAACAATTTAGCTTACTAGATGTCATATTACTAAACTCTGTTACACTGCTTTTTGTACTTACTCTTTGTGGTAAGAGTTACACAGCTTACTGAGTCAATCATGCCAGCACAAATATTTTTAGCATCAGTCTGGAAAGCATTAGTCCATTGTCAAACAAACTTTTCTCCAGTCTTTTGTAGGTTTTACAGTCCCAAACACCAAATAACTTTAACTCTCTCCTTTTGTAGGTACACAGCAAGGCAGAAAACACAGGTAACTGCTGAATTTCACAGTGGCAGCAATACATAGTGACACCCTTCCAAATTAAATACTCTTTGCAAGACTAAACAGGAGAACACAGTTGCATGAAGCACAATCCGTCAACACTCTCTCAATGAACAGGAGAAATCACACTTACTTGGGTAGCAACAAGTTATAGCTCAGGACTTAAGGCATACATTTGCACCCAAAATGCCTGTATTCTCTACCAGTATAAGCTCCAAAAAGACATTGAAGAAAGCGAATATGTAAAAAACACAGGTTTATTCAAAATTTTACAAACCAAAGTATTATTCAACTTGGCTTTGTAGTTTAAATTATACAGTATTATTATTTATTTGTTTTTGTTGACTGGAAAAAGTCAGACTGGGTAGAACCTATTTTCAATGGAAGCCCGGGGAGAAAAGCTCTCATTTAAGTTACACGTGATGCACATTTATAATTGCAGGGTAAAAAAAATCTATACATGAGCTTATTTACATGATTTTTAAATATTTCTTATATGAACATAGCATTTTAACACAAAAACAAGAGACAAATTAATATAAATCGTCTAATTATTAAATAGAAAAAATACATTAGCAGTTAATGTATTTATAGCATGATGGCTGCAGGGAAAAGCTCAAACTGGGGTGTTTTGAGAGTATTAATAATTTACAGACAGACAAGTAGTAATGTAGCTTAAAAATTGATGAGAAGAGAGATATGAAAGGAGAAATTATGGAAACGAGGAGGAAGATACTGGTGGGAACTGAAAGAAGGAGGAAGACGAAGAGTTTAAGAAATTACTGCAGTACGAAGAGGAGCAATAAGGTTCTAAAGGTAAGGAAGCAAAGTGGTTGTAAGAGTTGAAAAAAAGTACTCCGAGTAAAACAGCCAAGGTGAGCAAGAATAACAGAGCCATCTTTAGCATAGGTGCTGTTTAAGCAATGTTTGGAATCTATTCAGTTTTCTATCTGTTTTAACTGTGTGGAGATTTCATTCCAGAGTTTTGACACATAACAAGAGTAGAGAGAGTCTCCAGCATTGTTGAGTGTCTTACTGATACATAGTAAGAGTGTATTGCTAGAGCGAAGGTCTCTGCTGGGTAAATAGTACAGTAGAGTATTTCCTAATGCTGGGCATTTGTCTGGATAGTACAATATGTTGCAGGCAATGAGTAATTCTGAGTATGTAAACAGGTTTGGGAGTTCAAGTCAGTTTAAGTGTTTTAATCCAAGACAGCGGTGTGTTTTATAAGGTTGGTTAATTGCAAATTTAGCTATTTTGTAGTATCGAGAGGCTAGTTTAGTTTTATATGTAGAGTTGATATTTGTAAGACTAGGGCAAGCATGTAATAGAGAAGGAAGGAAGTACGTTGCTGCTAAGCCAAGCCTTATTGAGCTGTCAGGTAGTGTTTAGCCCTAAAGAGGGAGAAGAGATTTTGCTTGAGTTTTCTTGATGGAATGAAGTATGTGGTGATCAAATTTGAGGTTGTCATCTATTATGACCCCAAGTACTTTAGTTTAGTTTATGGTTTCTATTTTTGTATTATTACTGAAGTAATATGAAGTACATGTTTCTGGTTAGGGTATTATTTTCGAGTAAATAGCATAAGCTTCTTTTTTAGGTATTAAGCAACAAGTTACAGTTTTTAGCCATATTTCAATGCCAGGAAAGATTTTTGAGTGATTTCCTATCATTTTGTTATGGATGGGGCAAAGCAGATAAGGGATGAATCATCAGGGTATTGTATGAGAGTGGCAAGTGTTGCAGCAGTATAAAGTTTACTTATGAAAATATTAAATGGAAGGAGGCTGAGTACTGACCCTTGGGGAACACCAACAGAGATTAATTGAAATGCTGAAAGGTTTTGTTTCCCTGTAGCTGCCTGCTGACAACTGCATAAATAACTGCAAAACCAGGAGAAGGAGAGGTAAGTGAGACCTAGAGTTACAAGTTCGGAAAGGAGCTTTGAGTGGGACACTGTCAAATGCTTTGGAAAGGTCAATGAAAAGTAAAGAGACAAGGTTGCCCTCATTTCTGTACTGGTTTACTATGTTGTTGAAACCATGCTGGGTGTTGGAGAGGACGCTGTGTTTGGTTATATGTTTCATAAGCTGAGTGAATATATTTCTTAAGGAATTTAGAGGGGGGTGAAAGGATAGCAATAGATCTATAGTTTGTTAACTCTGTTGAAGTACCTCCTTTGTGAAGGGGTATAATAATGGATTTTTGCCAGATGGATAGGACATAGTTTTCAGTTATTGACTGATTGATCACGATGGGCTGGAGTTATTTCTAAGTTGTTTTTTTTATATATAAATAATAGCAATACCACCTGCTCTTTTAAGTTTCCTGTCCATTCTGAGTATGTTAAAACCTGGGGGAATAATGTCATTGTCAGTTATTTCTTGTTTTAGCCAGGCTTCAGTGGCAATTAGAATATCTTGGAAGTGAAAAATCTATCTTCATAACAGTATCCAGTCCGCACAGTCCTTTTAGTTCTAAACTGAAGGACTCTCCCAGGTTCAATTCTCAGGTCCACGGTTGTCAGTCTCTCCCAGGCCTAACTCTCAGCTCAAGAAAAATAAGTAATTCCGCAGGTGAGATCCAGATCTAGTCCTGACAAAGCTCTCACTCCGTGCTTCCATGGTCTTCCTTTATGTGTCCCTTCAAAGAGAAACCTGGACAAGACAACAAGGGACTTGAGTATTACCACCAGGAGTACAGCACCATCCATTCAATGGATACTTCAGGGGAACTTGACCCAGCCCCCCCAGTAGCCCACAGAAAATCAAAATATTTAACCACTCCAAGATTCCACTGATGTGGAAACTCTTTACACGGCACTTCCACATAAGTACAGCATTGCAGCAGTTAAAGAATTCATGACCACTAGGGCTTCCACCAACCCCAGGGAAATACATGCAGTAGGTGAGCTACTGGACACAGTACCTAAAAACAACTTCTTTCATTTTTACCAGAGATGGTAAAAACAAACAAGGGGAATAGCCATGGGAGCAGCAATGGCCCTAAGCCTGACAAACATAACTTTAGCCAAGGGGGAAGAAAGTACCATCTACACCTCTGAGTATTTCCTATATATGAACTGGTAATATCACGTTATTGATGATATGTTCATCCTATGGAACAGCACAGTGGAAAAACATAGGTAACACTTTGACTACACTGAAAAATCAATAGACTTCTTGTATTTCACTAATCACTATAGCTTTGAAAAGGTAGAATTTCTGAATATAACCATTTACAAAATATAAAGTAATACAGTGTTAAACAATGACCCGTTTAGAAAACCCACACAGGTCAACCTTTTGCTACATGCAAACAGTATGCACCCCAAAATCAAAAAAGAAAAATGTTATAAAGTCACTAGGGATGAATGAGGATAGCCCATGTGTCTGGGGAAATGATGCAGTCTTTACACAACCTGGACAAACTACAAAGTGCCTTTCTTGAAAGGAGGGGGTACAGTGAGAACCTAATAAAAGACATACTTGGCCCCATTTCAACCATGAAACAGCACAATAACCCAACTCTATTTGATCTATCACAAAGAGAACAAATTAATATAGTGAGCTTACAGAATGGTACTGACAAAGAGAAACATAAAATAAGTATGATTCTTACATTTTCAAAGGACTCTGTGGAAATAAAACATACCATGTGTGAAAAATGGAGACTCATCCATGGAAAACAGTCCATTAATAACATACTTGACCCTGAACCTACTTTCATCTATTGTAAATGGTGAAATATTAGGAGATGGGTAGAAGGACATGCTTTGCCAACTACAGAGTCAAATGCTGTCACTTTCCTACATACCTTCAGTATACAGATGCTGTGACTTTATGAGTAAGAGAAACAAATTTTATTGTCCGAACCAAAATAGAGATACTACTGCATAGTGAGAGATGATTGCAAAAAGAGTTTGTAGTTTACAGGCTAGCTGCACAGCATGTAAAGCATTGTACTAGGCAAGATGATATATGTCGTAAAGGTAAAGGTTACTAAACACTTAGCAGACATCTGACTAAAAGATCTTAATAATCCATTAACCAGACATGCTCTACACTGCAGAACCTTTTGAAAATTTGTGTTCTACACAGTGGAGAAAGTAGCAACAGGCTCACTTGAAGGCAACACATAAGCTACACTTGAGAAAAAGGAACTACAGTGGAAAATTTGCCTAAAAGGTTTGTGGCACCCAGGACTGAAACTAAGCAAATATAGATGCTATAGTTTTTTTTTTTTGTTGTTGTTTTTTTATTCCTTCACTGTATCTTTAATTGGCATTATATTCACATTGGTTGACTACTACAGGACCACAAAGGAAAAAAAATGGGTAAGTTGACATCATGGGCTTAGAAGCACTTTTATATTTATATATAATGCTGCCTTCTCATTTCAAATTCCAATGCATTTGTTGGAAATAGTATTACTAATAAGCATAAGTACAAAAGCGTTCTTGCATTAAGTTATATAAGATTTTAATACAGGTTTACATACACTCATTGTTTAATGTTGCTAATTCTGTTCATTTTTTTGTTCTGGTCCGTCATGTACCCATATTTATTATTTAGTGGAGTTAACCATATGAATGCAATGAATGCCATTGTACACGACTACGCTGATCTGATGAAGCCTTGCCTGCTTATTGGTAGTTAGGCAAAAATGCTTTAGACTCCTGAATTTATCATTTTGTTCTTTTTCCTTACTTGCATCAATTTTAATAACAGCAGTAAACTGATGATGTTTCTCGTGGCCAGATAGTACATTTTATTTCATGTCAGCATAGTCACCCTACCATAATTGTATCTCTAAGTTTATGAAATAAACCTCCCTAGCCTCAGTTTATGTGGCCTGAGGCAATGCTGCTTTCCTGCCTGCCCTAATTAGATTCACCAGTTCCTATTAATTAGCCCTAGCTTCACAAATTTAGTTTAAGTTTTGTTTCACAAAGATTCACACATTTTTGATATTCCTCCCATTATAGACTCAGCTTGTATTAGTTTACAGCCTGTAATATCTGCACTGTTTTAGTATGCAATACTTTTGGAAGTGGACTTAACTTTATTATACCTAACCTTTCTTTGTACTGTATTAGCAATCTATAATTATGTTCAGCTTGTTTCAATTATAGATGGATTAATATATTGCTTATAATTAAATATCAAATACATTCAGTATACTACCAAAGACTAGACAGTCCATACAGTTGGATATTTTTCCACTCTCCCTAAACATTTCTGCAAAGGTTTTTTGCAGCAGGCACTGTTACAAGTCATATTTACTAGAAACTTACTGACTCCCATGGTGGGAACTACACTTTGCTGTTTTATATGTATTACAATTTTGGTAACTAGGACTTATGACATGTTACTGACAACCTCTTATAATGTACCTGTTTTGACAGCATTTAGATTGAACAAACTGAAATAGAAGCCAGTTATCTCTTGCCTCATTTAACCCTGTTTGGTTCACTGTCATAGAATGCTGCAGTTTATCTTAGACCTAGCACATACAGAGCCCTTTCTTTTCTCTCTGAATACACTTATAATTGATAAATCACTACAAAGTTGAATTCATCCCTTCATGGAAAGGGTGGTTTGCTCCTGACATAAAGGACACAAGATAGGTGCTCCCATTCACAGGTTCAGCCAGAGCCGGCACTCCAATTTATATTTATGTACTCCAAAATGCTTGTTTTAATTTCATTCAATGCTTTGTTACAATACCTTGCTCAAATGTTATTATTCTGTCTTATATGTTACTGTGTTTTAGTAGTTTTTGAAAATTGTATTGTACTTGTTAACTTTGTTGATATTAACTTTGTAATATTTATATATGGAGATTTTTTCCTCAGGCCTCCATTGAAAACGGGCTCATTTTCATAGGTTCATAGATTAGCACTAGGCTAACTGCCCTTGATCCATTTTAACCCTAGCCAATTATCCCTTGTGAGACAAACCCTGCACTTTGTGTTTGTAAGGCAAACACCTTAACCATTAGGCCAACCTCCCCAATGGACTTTCCCGGTTAACAAACTGCAAATAAATAAATAAATCCTGACTAGCTGCAGTTATAATTACTACAGTATAGTACTTTAGAATTTTAATTTGACTGGTTGTCACATTTTTTTAGTACTTATTGCCCCATCTAAATATGACAAATATCACCTACTTATCACATCACAGATACACTAATGTATTAATAGTTATAAATAGCCAGTGACAAGTTTTATTTAAATTGTTTGCATCAATTAGATAGTAGCCACATAGGATAGAAATACAGCATGTAAGTTTTAGCTACCAAAAGGAGTAAATATCCAACACAGGTAAGATGAGACTTATCCTACTGTAGCTTGGATGAACAGCTTATGACATACATATATGACGCCAGCTCGAGTGAATTAACAATGATCTCTCTGTTAAAGCAGATAAATATTTACATCATGTATACGGGATTTAGATCTGATAAAGCTTGTTTAAGGATGAAAGCACTCATCTATTTGTTTTTCAATAAAGAAGTTTTGATTTCTAAACAAGTTATAATTGCTTGATTACTCTGAAGTCTCAGATGAACTTGTCTGCAGTGCATGGTTCTTTTTTCCTGATTTTTTTAGGATTCTCAGCCAGCAGCATTGTTGCTCACAAGTAGCAGTTTTCCCTGCAGTCTACTGTTAAAGTGCTTATTACATTGTATGTATGGTTTTTGTATTTATTTACATTTTATTGACTGGGTTAGCTTAATGGACAGAGTCCATTTTCAGAAGAGGACCCAAGTGGAATACACAGTAAAGCAATAGTACATAGTTATACATACACTTACAGTCATCTGTGCAGCAGAAAGTTAGTGTAATTCAATAAAGAGTTAAAAACACATTAAAATAAGGCTATTTTGATACAACTTTCTGAACAAGGCAGATGCTTAAGTAGTAATCAACATAGAAATGGAATGGGCTTGGATAGAGGTTGAGTGAAACAGAGTGACAGTATAATAATTATATGGAGAAAAGGGGCAGTGGAAAAAACAGATACTGTGAAACACATATCCACTGTCATGCTACCTAACTTACTTACCTATAACCAACTTCTCACTCTTCACACGCATCCACCAACCAAGAAAAATTCCTGCCCTCCAAAAGCTTGTGAAACCTTATAGTACTACCCGCCCTCTACACTCAAGTAACAAGGCTCTGTTAACAGTTACGAAAGTAAACAACATAGCAGGCAAGTCACTCTATTCATCAATTACTGCTATGCTTTGGAACACCCTACCCTCTGACGTACGATCAATTATGAATAAACATCACTTCAAAAACAAATTTAAATCATTCCAGCTCACCTCTAGACTCTGTAACTGTCCTATTCCCTCTTAGTATGTCACACTCTCACCTTTCTCACTATATTTCTACTAATTTTTGAGGTGTTACTCAGCTACCTCCTGCTGTAAATACTTTACCATAAAAATGCTTCATCATAGAGATATAAAGTAGAAAATTTGCTATTCTCACTGTGTATAACTGATATGCTATAATGTTGCTGTACTATGTGATTGTTGCCTTTGGTAAACTTTTTTGTCCTAATGTGGAGCTTTTCTCCCCAGGCCTCCGCTGAAAAAGGACCTGTGTCCAGTCGGACTTTCCTGGTAAACAAATGTAAAATAAAAATAAATAATAAAATAAATAGATAAATTCTTTAAGAGTTGTAGGTTCTGTTCCTGCATTTAGTCAGGATTTCCCTAAGGAAGATTGTGTTGGTATTGCTCTACATACACATGAATGTCGTGCAACTTTTTATTTTCAAAGGGGATCTTCTTGGCCAACAGGGTAGCATACAATCAAAGGTTGCATCATCTGGCATGTCACTGGTATATCTCGTAAATTGTCTATAAATATGGCCACTGTATGACTTGTGGGTATTTTTCTATATGTCTGTACACTTTATTTTGTCTTATAGATGCTTCACACCAGAGACAGCACATCACAGAAGGAAACGGAAGAGGAAGAAAGGTAATCACATGACTCACTGGTCTGGTGGAATGCCAGCTCACAGGGTAGAGTTGTGGGAGACCATCTGGCTCAGGTGGGTCTTCTTAATGTTTGAGATGAACTGCATGTTGTGGTGGAAGAGACCTTTGCTGAGATTGTAGCTGCCCATTTGCAGTTGTTGATACATGCCATTTTGAGGATTACAGAGAAAGAGAAGTCATGCAATTCCACCATCAAACCTGAGTAAGGTGTGATGCTTCTTGGCATTTTGCAAATTTTGATTGCCAGCATTGTAAATGTATGTCTTACTCAGGTGCTCCATCTATCTCTGTATAACCATCATTCATCTCTCCACCACAACCCTATTACTTGTTGTTTTTGGCCATCTGTGTTTTAATACATGCCTGCTTAGGTGTTAATCACCACTGCCTGAATTTTTTTAATTGGCACTGGGATGATGAACATTGCTGCAAACTGTGGCTATGATAAACACATACACATACAATATATGTATATATATATATATATATATATATATATATATGTGTGTGTGTGTGTGTGTGTGTGTGTGTATGCATTGGTGTCTTATATGTGTAATATCTAATAAATACATTAAACTGTCCATTTAAAATATGACAACTGCTGTATTCAACAGTGATTGGACTAACATGGTCACATGTCATTCCAGAAGTGTGTGGATCTTCTCGTACGGTATGTCCACATTACTTATGCACAGTGATTGCATAAATCCCTTTCTTATGGTTTTTTTTTTTTTTTTTGGTTCCTGGTTTGTGTTCCATACCTTCTTTACAATATTCTGCATCCATTTACTTACTTTCTTTAGTGCAGTACCTGGGACACCTGTCACCCTAAGTGCCCTTAAAAGCCATGGATATTCAGTAGGTTTCAATCCATACAGAAATGGTATCTCTCTTGCAGTCAATAACATGAATCTTCAGGCACCTCAATAGCATTGACCAGTTGTGGTGCCACCATTGAGCAGCCTAAAATGTACATGGCACAGTAGTGCTAGAGTGTGAACAATGACATATAAAGATTATACAAGCTTCATACTGTCTACGTTTGTACCACTTTTGCTTTTCAGGGCCTCTGCAGCCCATAATATTATATTAGTTTCCCCCATGTATCTGCTAAGCATGATCACTACACTTTGCATATAGTCGTAAGAATTCATGAAGCTGACCAAGCCAAGCACAGTTCAGGTGAACTGCACAATGAGATAGAAGTGCATCTCAAGAAATCCACTTGAAATGGGCTCATTAGCATAATGATGTCACTAAGAATCTCAAAATTGTGAGCTAAAAGCAGCCACAGCCACTGCTGTGCTCATCATGCTATGGATGATTGCACGAGGGCAACTTGTAGAGCTGATATCACCAAAGAAAAGCTGAACTACAGCTATACAAGCTTATGCAGAGGTAGGTGAATGGGAAGTGGTTATTATTTTCACTTTTGCTGTACTACATATGTTGCATTTGATTGTTGTATAAGGAAATGAATGAAAGTGTCATATGTAGGGAGCTAAGCTATGGCTATAAATGGCAGCAATGGTGCATACTGTGCTGGGGATTGTAAACAGGGGTAGATTTTAACGTCATGGCATGAAAAGTGGAGGTGAGGTAATGTACAAGTTCACTACAAAGCAATAAAGTTTGTTTCCTTATCCATTTCCTTGTACCAGTATATGCTGTGGTGTCCTGT